>NW_008751732.1:1141939-1175426 GCF_000715545.1 Opisthorchis viverrini | reverse complement strand
CCAACCGATGTCAGTGGCGTTCTTGTTGTCAGTTTCTATCCAGATTGCCTGAGTGAATGTCTGGAGGTGTAGGCACCTCGGAATGATTGTGTTAAGCTAGCATTAAGTCCCTCCCCCATCCACCTTTATTCTTTTCTTTATAATAAGGCTTTCGAATAAGTCATGATTGTACGGCAGTGAAGCATTGGTGTTGAAGACTGATGTCATGCTGTCGTTGATGATGACTATGTATCAGCATAGCATAATATTAATAATCGTTCAGCTGTAACACCCTTTTGGTGCCTAACTACCATGTCACCCGAACAGCGCACGAGGGCTGAGATACCACCAGGTTACCCAGACCTAGACAAGCAGTCGAGATGCTGAGGTTGGGTTGGAACCACAGACCTTCCGGTTAATAAGTTGACGCCTTAACCGCTGAGGTATCTTGAGCTCTATTACGTCGGCATGTACGACTATGGGGTCGAAATCACCTTTCCTATTGTTCGGCCACGTTTTACCGTGAGGGGTTTGACACGACCAAAATGTCGATCCAGGCATACCAAGGAAGAACATTGTAACGTCAATCCGCCAAATAATTCGAAAAGACATTTTGGCATCTTCTACCACGCCATTTTTGCGGCTCACCATGCGAGAATTATATTTCAAGTGAACTCACTTGGTGTTTATTCAAACACCAAGTACAATTGCGTTTTCAGTGCACAGGTGCCATGCAACCGAAGGGAAGAATTGGGACTGAACTAGTGGCAAGTTACCTACCTTCTCTAAATTAGCTAAAACACCTCGCTATTGGTTCTGTAGGTATCGCTTCACCCCAGTCCAGTGAACCATTCAGCGCACTGAATACGGAATCGATTTGGGCCAGACCTATGTCACATCCATTTGCCTTAACATTGTCATTTATCGAATGGGTCAACATGCTTTCAGATTGTCTGTCTTCACCAGGTTATCTGAGTAGATATGTTAACCTAAATGTGTTTACTGACTTAACCGAGTACAGTCTTGTTTCCGAGGCCTAACTGTTATTGCCGCTACCGAAGACTTCTTTCTTTGTTGTCCCTCAGTCTAAGGAAAAGATGGTGCGGGGTGAACGACGTGGTTGTGTGAAATTGAAGAACGCTCAGGTTGGAATCGACGACGAAGACGACAGCACTTTCACCATAACTGTCGACCACAAGACATTCCATTTCCAAGGTATGCAAAGAATTGTTTTGAACCTATCACTTTGCATTCACAATTGGTTTTCACTGCTGTTGGACACTCACAATTGTTTATTGTTGTCATGTTACGATTGTTTTCAACTCCTGAAAGCATGTTGCTTGCTTAAAACCGGAGACTGTGACAATCAGCTATATGTGATTACTGCCTTGAGGGATTTCCTGTCACGAATTTCCAAGTCTTTTGCTTCCATTAACGAATGCGGGCAGCTTCCACCTTGCGTGGAGTTTGCTACTCGATGTACCTTCGCAGGCCACAAACCGACAAAGTGGTTTGGAACAAGACGTTGTATTCCGGTTTTCTTGTTGCATCAAAAATGCCGCCATAGTCAGAGAAGTTAACCTTGTTCAATTTAACGCCAAACAACTTATTGATTTTGTGAACCGTTATTATATAAAGCCAAACCTAGGCTCTGATTTCAGCTTGATATTTACGTATCTTCGCCGTCCATGCGATCAATCGAGTTGGGTATGTAGTTAGCTATTGAACAACCCGTAATATCGTTTCGACAGATTGTTCTTCGAGTCCAACATTCTTCTGACAAGTCATCACTCCCTAATTTTATGTTGTTGTGCCACCTTGAGTCAGATAACTGAGCAACTCGTTTTTGAAAATGCCATTATTCTCGAACTTTCAAGTCAGAAATAACATTTTGCCACCCATTCTGTTTTTATAGCACTTAAGTTCCTCTTCTCGCAAGCCGACTAGAAGATGAGACGATCTTCCGTTTGAAAAACTTCATGGCTTTTTAGACGGTTTTGGCAGCCGTTTGTGGCAAGCCTTGTCACTGTAGGCTTTCCAAGTTCATTTGCATTACCTGTTATCGCCCTTTGCTTTGAAAAGTGTGCAACCATTCTAAGTAGAAGTTTACGTTGTTTTGACGTATGTGCGTGAAGTGTTTTCGGTCAGAAATACTCTGTTGAACCGTTCATTTCTTATAATATTAGTTCGGTCACTTTTAATAGTTCACCCTATTGTGAGAGGGCCTTTTTGTGAAATAATATAATCCTGACAGAAACGATGCTCCGGACTTTCAAATCCGTCACGAAGAGGCTGGTCCGTAGCGTTGTGTATCATCACCATCATTGTCGCAAACGTAACGTCAACGTTCAACACTGATGGCTCGCTGCCGTACAGCCACAATTGTTTGAAAGCCTTATTATGGAGAAAAGAATATAATTGGATGGAGAATGGAGTTAGTTACAGACTTCTGTAATCATTCGGAGTACTGACGCCTCCAGACACTCATTCGAAGAATCTAGAAACTGTCAACACAAACCTCATCGACGTCGGTCGCCAGTCATATCTTGCAGCTTCTGCTACCCGGCATGGTGGGGATCACGCGGTGCCACCATAGGGCGACGAAGGACAAGTGACGCCAAGAGTGTCTACGATCGGAGTCAGGCTTGTTTTCCTGTTGATATCGCATGTATTACGGATCGCATTTTTGAAAATGGACACTGATTTCACACAGTTCTCTTGAATGGTATCCTTTTCCCAAATGGGGTCAAGTGAATAAGACAAGCGCTAACTGAAGGCTTCACCTCCATCCTTAAATAATGTTCCTGGGAGATTATCCGGACGAGGAGCTCGGTGGCGCTTGAACTAATGTATACTGTCATAAACCTCGGAGGCCTTATTGGGTTCCAGGTTCACCTTCCAGGGTTCTACTTTAATTGTAAAGTCCATATGAGTGGCAGCAGGTGGCCACGGGAATGGCTTAAAATGCACTGTCGTGGTGACGGTTTGTGAACCTGCATGACAGACTGAACTATACTTGTGACTGTCTGTGTCTATCCTACCACAAACTGATCGATGGCTGGAGGTCTGACTAATACAGTTTCCAAGTCCTTCTTGTTGTGAGTCGAGATAATCGTGACGTCACGAAGAGACTTAGCCTTATCGGATGTGACGGTTTCTGTATCTCCGTGACCCATTGAGCTGTACTAGGTGGGTCCTGCGACACTCAGTCTCTCATATCAGGTTGGTCTCCTGGTCCTCCAGGTTTGAGGTTAGAACATGATGCGACTTGTTCTATAAAAGTGGTAATGCAGTTGCATTTCCCGCCAAACGCCGCTGCATTTTAGTCGGGATTTTGGGCAAAGGCTTTGGTGAAGAACCCTAATCTACCTCCTTTCTAGGTGTGGGCGCACTGCGAATGTCCCAACCCACGTACAAGCATGACACTGACAACTAACAATACTCTCATGCCACATCGGTCGTCGCGTGGCGTCACCAGCCGGATCGCCTTACTAGTCGTATACAGCAGAGTGGGTGAAAATATGCTACTACTGGCGCCTCTTTTCTTGCACTCACGTTTTCTCTACCCTACCCACCCTAATTCGAACACTGTCCGCAGGTCCCAGCACTAGAACTGACTGCTGTACTTGCTGTGCATCAGAATCGGTTGCAGCTTCTTTACGTCTGACTGCTGTAGCAACCCTAAACAATTAGAATGTAGGTCTTGCTCATACTTTGGATTCCTTCTGCATCGATGTACGCTGTGGGGGGGGGGTGGCTCATTGATTAGAGCGCGAATTTATTGACCCGAAGGTCCGACCTCTGCCTCTCGACTTCCCCTGTCTAGGCTTGGGCGACCTGGCAGTATCCCAACCCTCGTGCTTCCTTCGGGTTGCATGACAGTTAGGCACCCAAAGGGTGCTACATCTGAACGAATACCGATGACGACGTACGCTGTCTGTCAGAAACAAGGATACAGGACTAACTGTTCCCTCTCTCTTTCTAAGAACTA
This sequence comes from Opisthorchis viverrini, assembly GCF_000715545.1. NCBI lineage: Eukaryota > Metazoa > Platyhelminthes > Trematoda > Opisthorchiida > Opisthorchiidae > Opisthorchis > Opisthorchis viverrini. The sequence goes on along the minus strand of NW_008751732.1, from coordinate 1,171,456 downwards.
GGTTGATGGGCATTCTTTTTGGACATTTGAGATATTCCAGGTGGTATGTTATGGTCCGAAGTTAGCATCACATACCTTCTGGAATTTGGGCCAACCAAGACGGATAGATAAAATGTTGATTGATTTTCAAAGGGAAATCGGGCCTCATAAAGTATCCGATTTCACCTGGTTCATTCTGAACCATCTGACGGTGAGGTCTTCACCGTTCAATGTATCGGAACGATGATCGATCTTTTCAATTATTTTGAAAGCAGGCAGGAACTCAAAAACACTTGTTATCCGCACATCCCTCATCCAAGACACACAATCTCAAGATTTTAGGCGTTGATGATCAGATAGTTCTTTCCAGAAATTACTGTAAAAGATAAATAGACCCGGGGGATTGGTTTCACCGATCTTGTTACTGATGACCTACTTGCAGCAGGACACCATTGGACGACATACAACCTATTACCAGAAGCTGACCAAGGAGTGTACTGAACGCATCGAACACTACAATCATGGGTACTCTGCTCTTGAGTACTACTTCACCACAGGGAGCGATGGTTGAATCGCTTAATTGAAGCAACTGTTAACTCTAGATGTTGCTTGGAACGTGTAGGTCGTTCCATTGAGTACGAATACCAAGTCCGTGACAGTGTGACTGATAAACGCTTTTCACATGTGTCCTTTGTTTGGATTGAATCCTAAGACGAGGGGTGTCGGCATACAAGCCTTGCTTTCTCTGCTATCGAGATGTGGTTCATTGGACTTTGATAACAAAGGGGAGCCGATAGTTTACGTTTGTTTTGTTCGTCTTAGAAGTGCTTCAATCCAATTTATTTGTCGTCACTGCGATTGTAAAAAGATTTGCAATTGACACTCATCCACATAAACCATCAGGTAGGCGGGAAAAGTAGACTACTCCCACCTCTAGGGTTGTAGGTCCTTGAGATAGATAATTGGAGGACATATGTTGGAGTGAACTACAAGTCCGCAACTCAAACATTTCTCCGATTTTATCTATCACCTTTGAATACCAGCTTGGTTGCACATCTTCAAAACTTCCACGTTGAGTTTTTGTGCTTCAGTGCCAAATAGAAAAGCTCCCTGTACATTTATGAAGATTGCGTTGTAAAAGCTTTCACTGCCGACCTTTTCCGTCCAACTCGGTTCTCCGTAAAAAAATCTTTGTTATACATGGTGTGTTGAGTCGGCTTTTCCGAGCACACTGTCCCATGTTGCCAGTCTCCTGTTATTCCGATGGTTTGTCTACACACATTCGTTACTTGTGATTGAGGTTAGGTGCGTTGTCACGAAAGTAACACCAAGGTAGAATTCTATGAAGAGCTTTAACCAGGTCTGCTCTGTGGTCTGTCGCTTACTGGAGGGGCTCATACTGAAAGTCCCCGTGATATCAGGTTCATTGATATTTTCTAAACAGCTTGTCGCAACCTTCCTTGTTTGGTGTCATATGCACGACACTAATTCACTGCGTCCTGGAACCAATAGAAATTCTGAGGTAATCCTGCGTCAGCATTTCTGGCAGGTCGAAAAGTTGTTTCCCATAAGAAATCGGTTTTTGGAATCATCTACTGATTCTCTGATCTCGAACAGTCACCCCAAACGTTTGTTCCAAGTATATGTCATCCCTGTTGGACTTGGTGAACGGCGAATCCACAGTGTAAGACCAACTCGTTCGTCGACCTCTCCGATTTACCGTGAAGATCCATCGTATTCGGTGGGTTCTTTGGAGTTGATACCACGCATCAGTTAGTAGCGTGTGTGCGGTAGCAAACGATCGGTCAAACCACTCCTAGTACGCATCACTAATGCTGCTTATTTTCCTCACAGTGGTTTGTGCGGCTGCTCAAAATGCACTCGATTTCACTGGAAGATTTGTTAGTGTACCTGTATCTATCTTCGGGGGAAATTCCCTTACCCTGAGTTGAGCGTCAGTTTAAATACTGCTACGTGTAACTCTTTAGGCGCCCCATCAAAATGCATTAAAAAGCAAATCTGCTATAATGCTTCATGTGCCTAGAACGAGCAATTCGCTGTGACATTTCCATCTCAACTGTTGTACTGTATTTCTTCTGTTTTCAAATCTGATGGTTTTTTTGTTATATCCTTGTTAAGCTGTAGCCCTAAAGTAATTAGCCGCCTCTGCTGATATCCACTTAGTTGACTTCTTTAGAGGGACTGTGAAAAGTGCGTTCAGAAAACGCTTAGGGTTATGTGCATTCAATTTGCCTTGTCGCCTCAAAATAGCATGCATTTTTAAAACAATTTTGTCACCAATGTTCTCGTAAAGCTGAATTATTTAGGTTGAACAGCCGAGCAGCCCCCACTCTTACTGCCCACCCCTACGACCATTCGAATAGGATAGGAGCTTTTTCGCGCTCAATTTGCAACATTCACACTGGGTCATATCAATTTACAACTGATACTCGTCCCGCCCGATAGAATTACCCGGCTGTCAGCGATGTTACCACAGACACTCCACTTGTGTTCGTTATTCTGTTCCATTCTAGCTCATCTTCCTAAGAATTTGTTTAATGAGTAGTTTTTTCTATTAGCTTATTCTCAGCACGGACGCAGTGAAAAACGTTGCATTTCTCCAAATTCTCTCGTTTTTCCATTTAGCACGTGATGCAAACGAAAGGCAGAAGTGGCTCGATGCCCTGCAGGAGGCAAGAGACTTGCACACACAAAACTATGCCCTCATTCATCAGGTAAGATAGATCGGAATGCTATTTGACTGTGTATGACCGTTTTTTCTGGACATGACTGATTTCTTGGGCTTCCGTCTCTTTCTCATGTCAGGTAGTCTTTCAGTATGAATTCATCGGTATCTTTCGACATATACCCCTAGGAAATATTGTGAATATTATCTTAACATCAACTAGCTCCTTTGGTGCGCATATAGTATGTTTCAATAAAACACGCCTTTTTCTGCATTGCTGTCGTTAACTTCCGCAGATGTGCGCCTGTGTTGTAGTGCAGGCTACTTGCTCGATATTCTCACGGTTTTGTTCCTCATTTTCTAGGTTGATCACACAGCTGCTGGCCTTAGAGCCCAAATTACTCCGGTTACATAGATTGACTCTACTGTGTGCGTCGTTTTTCGTTCAATCTGTTCTGTGCCTTCTGAGTGGTATTTGTTGATGCTTGGTAGACTGGAATGAGTGAAAATGAATTGTAGTCACTTTCACTGGTTAAGTTACTTCAGAGTGAAGCCGGGTTCCCTAGACCGATGAACTCACCGACCTAAGCTGTTAATCGATTAGAAACAGTGGTGGCTAGTTTACTCTGTAATGTTGTACGACAACCACTCCTAACAGAGTTCACTATATGATGTTGGCCGTCTTGTCTATCCTTGGCTGTTCCGTAGATCACAATCGTTCGCGACTACCCTGAAGAGTGTTTCCTGTGGGGATTACGACACCGTTTATGCATTATCACTTTATCTTGACAATCGGTTTGGCTCCTTGTTCCCTATACGAATGTTCCTTCAGTTACCTCATCTGTAGCTGAACCGAATCTTTTTCGTTGTGCTACAGATGCTTCAAGTGGTGAGTGTTCAGTGATATATTTGGTCAACTTGACCACCGAAATTCTTTTCCACTCATCACTTAGAGCAGACTGTCTGATCATTCCCGGTTGATGGCAGCAAACACGGTCAATTCCAAGCCAATAGCAACTGTCCATTTGAAACACAACCTCCCCGTATCAAGCCTCAAGAAAACGTTAGGATATAGGCTGTTGCACGTCTATATTTTGCTATATCTCTTTGAGCATATACTGCAAAGCAGTACCAGATAGATGAATAAGGCACAGTAAGAGTCTTTACCATCGGGATGTCGAAAACCACGTTATCACCGAGGTAGTATCAGCGATACAACCGGTTCCGTTTTTTTGGCACTTTTATGTTTTCATCATCCATCTGATTTTATTCTTCGGTATGCACCAAAGAAATCTAGCGAAATACACCCGAAGTGTTGTGCAGCAATCCATTTCTGTATGTTCTCACGTTGTCCGTTTGTCGGTCATGCGTCATCCTTTTATCATTCATTACATCCGACATCCATTCAGGCAAATCCTACTGGCTTGGAAAGGTCATTTTTCTGTTCCCCAGTGTGCTGTGCATTATAGCTCCTATAAATAGATCGACCTAGCACAGGGTTTTGTTACTTCGTTTCGTGGATAAAACTGACGTACGCTTCATTGATTACGTTTGTTGACGCCCTCACGTGCACCTCTCTACCGTGGTCATTTTGATTTGCATCCTCAAGTGAGATTGAAAGTGCGCTTGGGATGGTCCTTAAGCAGTATTCTTGTGGTGGTGATGGTGGCCTTTCGGTAAATTTTGTTGACAGTACTCCCTGTCTCCTATCGGTCAACGTGGTTTGGGGCACGTGGTCACGCACATGATACTTACACGGAGAAAATTCCGGTCGGTGGCACAACACACTGTCGAAATTAGGGTAACGTTGGAGGTTGTTTTCGAGACTGGTGTTGATTATCCCTCATCACTTAATGGAGAACTTCAGCAAGATTGGCGTCATCTGTTTCCTGTATGACATTTCGAACGGGAGGATTTACTCTTTTGGTATGCATCATGAGGGCACAAATGTTATTAAAATCAAAGTGTTTTTCAAGCAAACAGAAGCATCATGTTGGTGAACATCTACAGATTTTATGAACTTCGGCAGTTCACCGCTTTTCGTGTAACAACCAGAAAAATTTACCTCCTAAAATGGAATGCATGTCGAACTGTCGAAGACATCCTTTTAAGCCAAGTCTTAGTGATGTTCGAGCTTTCAATGTCGCTCACATTGTGTACTTATACAATGCACTAGAGTCCGAACTTTTGGAATTCCAGTGAAAAGTTCTTGTATTGAGTGAAGTAACGTTCCAGCTGTAAAGCACGTCAACCTAAATTATCGTAAAAGACTGATCTTATGAACAATAAATCGCAGGTTAAACACCTATACGTAGTACAACTTGAAAACCCTAACTCTTCACTGGATGACTTAGACAAGCGATGGAAGAATATTCTTCTCGACTATGAACTAGTTATTCTCTTGCACTGCTCCTCCAAGCCAAAAATGCACTTTTCGTTTCAAAAGCTACCGGCAAACTTTGTATATCCCTAAAGATCCAGTACTCTACTTCCGAAAATCACCTTACCCTGCATTCTCAGTGTGGTGCACCTAGGGCTGAGTTCAAATTTGTGTGTCATCGTTCTGTGGGCGTGTAAGCTTCCGGACGCTGGGTCTTCACAAATATCAAATTTCAGCTCATGAGTGCCGAAACACTACACTAAATGCGTTTGGCGCATCTTACAAAGTGCGATGTCAAAGTGCAAATATGACCATCGCGGACACGTTTTTTGGCGCGCCGCGGAGAAGCATGAAGTTGACGAAGGAGATCTTTGAGTGAGCTTGTGGAGAATGATAGTACGACTGGACGTACTAACCTGATTCTGAATCGGGGGGAGATGGCTCAGTGGGTAGAGTGCGAATTTATTAACCGGAAGGTCCGTAGTTCGAGCCTGACCTCTACCTCTCGACTTCCCCTGTCTAGGCTTGGGCAACCTGGCATTATCCCAGCCCTCGTGCTTCTTTCGGGTTGCATGGCAGCTAGGCACCGAAAGGGTGTAGCAGCTGAACGATTATTACGATTATTCTGAATTTTACTAAAACGCTATTAATAGAAGCGTAAATCCACATTTTCCATAGTCAAAGCTTTTGCTATCGTTGTGATGTTTTTTGGTGTTATGTTTTCGGAACATTCCAGTGATAGAAGCGTACGAATGTGGACGCTTTGAGTATACACAACTTTCGAGCCTAACTTCATTGTGTTGATATAATTTGGATCTCTGTTTCATTTTGCCTGCGTAGCTGTATCTGAATGATAGACTGGCTCTCGAGCAAAAGTGTCTGGAAACCCTGTGCTTAAACAAAATAGCTGATTTGGTTACTGTAGCCTTCGGTGTAGGCCATGACACACTTTTTCGCACGGTTCTGGCATTCTGCCATACGAAACCATCTAGCCTCACAGGCGAACAACCTTGCAGGAAATCCCGAAAAATTGCTTTTTCAGTGAATTGCTGGAGGCTTCATAGCATTTATTTGGTGACTAAATTTATCGTTATAAACTGTACTCTAATTCGATTTTGTTGGCAATTGACTGAGTTTGTCTCCTCGTCTGATTACAATTGGCGTATATACCAAGGTTACAGCTGCGCTGCTGTTCACCTTGTCGCCGTTGTAGACAAAGCAACAGCTTTCACTGCTTACAGTAAGTTTTGGATGATTCATCTGATAGATCCCGATTACGCATCTCAAGATTTGGGACTAGTTTATCAAAAATTGATAGTCTCGAGCTTATCTGATTTATAGTCTAAACTTTGTCAACGCACGTCGAGGTCCCATTTTGACGTGCTTAATTGGTCCCAACGTTCTCCATCACCGCTCAGTGCTCGGTTTTTTCCCAAAAACGAGCTCTCGCTGATTAACTATTCCACCTGATATTACACCAATTGCTACGGATGGTATCGTAATTCACTTTAAATATTTACCAGGCAAACAATCAGATACTCAGTATCTTCATTTTAATAAAGGATTCACTGTTTGAAAACTGCAAGCCGCGCATATCATTTCGCATGTTTTTCATGATGTGATTCACTTTACTGTCCAATCTGCAATGATTCCAACTCATCTTCGTGGTTGTTCACGCGACATTTTCGAAATGTAGATGCTCGGTAGTACAACGGTGATGATTCAGATAATCTCGTTGTAGGCTCACTCTCCTGTCAAACTACTTTTTCCAAGTTATTTATAGCGTTTGCATCTTAACATGTTTGGTAATAATCCTTCCAAGTCGTTGTTACCTCAATCCATCGGTGAATATCTTCTGTCATCTTGTGCCATCGCAGTTGCTATATAACAAGCTAAAGGATTGGTGAACAGCGAAGCACATTGCTTCTTCATCTCTAGGCCCGCTGTTTTATTCACTTGACTCAAATCATTGTCTCTACATTTACTCTCTTTCTTTTGTAGACTAATCGGCTTTTGGATCATCCAAGTTCCCTATCTGAATTCGACCAACGTATTGTCGAGGCCGATGCCTATCTGCAAATTCTGATCGACCAACAACAGGTACCTTTACTGCTAGCCGTTTGTTTACCTGTTTCGATTACTAATATTTACTGTCTGTCAATTTGTTTTGAGTTTTTCCGTCGGAATGTTCGCAGACATCGGAGTAAACAACTTGCGCTGTAACAAAACAAGCAACCCACCTGACTAGCTCTGTTCGTCCCCTACCACGAGTCACGGTCGAAAACAGCCGCCGTTGAATAGTGGATGCCGTAAGAAGTATTGTGAACTGGTAGAACAGTGTAGCTGGTTGGGTGCGAGCATATCTGCTGTAGATATTGCAATCATAGAAGCTTCATGCGACCAAAATGCCTAGCCACCAGTTTTATTTACCTTGTGTTTACTGTCCACCAACCCATTTGGTGGTTGCGTACTCGCGGATATGAGGAACTCATGGAATTGGCGGGTTGCCTGAGATAGCTTTCGTCTCCTGGTCTTATCTTTCTTCGCTCATCTGAAAACGAGCTCTGTTATTTTATCACTGACGTTTAGTTCCTGTCTCGACTGCCCTACACGTGTGCACGGTTCCTGGTTGAAAAACTGACCAGACACAGATTCCAGCGTAACAGGTTGAGTGTGCAGTGTTTCATTTTCTCATGCGGATGCAATATTTTGTCAAGAATTCAGCACATACTTTTTGTCCCACACTCTTGTGCGGACACCAGCTGTGCTTCGTTCCGGCATACTTCCTTCGAGAATGTCTAACTATACGGGTGCAGACGGGCACGTACGGTTCTTGAGTTGGTTTGTGTGTCACAACGTATGACCTTGTCACCGCAATGTGATTTACTGTTGTGAATTACCGCCTTAGGTGTAATGAGCTACTCAACTGAATCCCCGGTTTATGATGTTATCCAACTTTATGTTCTGCGCAAAGGACTTATCGTGTTCCAGTTGGCATGAAATTAGAAATGTCGCAAATGGGTAAAACACGCTACTCAAGGTTGCTAAATACTGCGACAGACCATTACGGGTCGGATTGTACTGACAACACATCCGAACAACGAATCGGGTGCCATATTTTGATGTCCTCGCAGATTAATTATGGACAGAGCTTGGTTAAGACACATTTTAAATACTTCTGGACCGTATATCGCACTTGGCGGAGCCTCAATAAGTATTGGACGTTGAGTCGGTCATGTTCCATCAAAACTGACCAAGGATTTTCCGTTAATGCGACGACAATGGAGCAGTTAAAGGCGACACTCTGAGATCCCTATTGATTTGTGATGACTACTGTCTACTGCTTCATCAAGCACTTTTTAGGTGGTAGTAGTATCCGCGGGTGCCATCTGGTCGTTAGCCACGTTCAGCAGATTGCCTGCGCGGGGTTTGCGAGATTTTTTCTGCCCATTTGGATGTCCCTTACTTCAAAAAGCGGAGCCCAGACAGTTATACTTAGTTTCAAACCACATGTTCGAGTTCGCAGTGTAACGAGCGGAAGTTTGCCACGGGATCAGACAGAATTTCTGCGTCTTGTATGCATGTGTCTTTGTATGTCTTGTTTCTCATCAGTTCACTTTATTTTGTTTACTCCTCGGTGACTCGCATTGATCGCCTCATAATAAAGTCCAGAACGACTCTGTTTACATAGATCCGAGAGTTCAAGTTACTTCGTCGTGATTTTCTTACTCGCACTTATTATGATTTACTTGCGTGTCCTTCCAGGATCTTTCGCTCCAAAATGCCGAAACGGAAGAATGTCAACCGGAAACAGTAAATGCCATCTGCGATCGCCTCCAGGTAAGCTATTTCATGTCAACTGATCCGCATGGTGCCCGCTTCCGACTACCCTTTTGTCCCATGATAGTGAAGCATGTTCTAACTCTCCACACTATTTGCGTCTACGAAATTGGTCCATAGTGGAGGGTTTCGGTGGTCTATAATAATGGATCTTATATGTGCCAAACCAAACTGAGACTGAATCTCATTATATCCGCCGCTGTGTTTGTCCTTCACTGTTTCTCGTAACGCATAAGACAGTACAAACCACTAGTACGGGATTTCAGAAGATTAGTATCTATCTCTATGCTTTTAACAGAAGTCTCCCACACCTTGAGTTACACGTGTTTTGATTATTTTCCTTATGTTCCCAAATCAGAGAATGTGGCATCTCGACACTAGCTGTGCCTTAGTACTATTAGGTGCGTGAATAGATGTGTCCTGTTGGACACTTTGTTTATTTTAGATAATAATGCTGGAAAGTGAACTGAATGGAAAGTATGCAATGGTGTGCTGAGTTCTCTTCCAAACAAACCAAATTGTAAAAGTTGTTTAAAACTCTTCAGGTTTGTCATGCTATCTTTTTATGTATAGTGACTTACAAATAAAGCAGGACGGATCGATCCTCAGTAAGCACTAGTCACCTGACTGTTCACCGATCAGCAGTTCCCAAATGGATTTTTCGCTCGCCTGGGAGACCTAGCATGCCACGTTGGTTGTGCAATATTTCTTCACGAGGGCACCTCTGAAGGACACAGTTATAAAGGTAGGATTAGTATAACGGGATTTTTTCACGGAAGCCCGTCCAGATTGGAGAATCTCTCTGGAAATGACCTATTTACCCTTCAATAAAAGACATTAAAGTTTAAATTTGTTGGCTGACTAGTTTTAAGTGGTTGATATCCCGATCCACAATATCTTGTTTGAACTTCACTCGGTTTAGTGAGTAATTTGGCTGGGCATATGCTCAATGCATCGCTGTTGGAACATTTTACTATTGGTAAACTGATTTGGGACCGTAAAACCAAAGCCGAGGAGAGAGAGCAATGTGTCATTACTCATTAATCATCAAGCTCCCAGTCGGTACCCTTGTTTTCCCCATCATTTTCCTGATAAGTCTTCTCTTTTTGTGCTGATCTCTTGACATATAAATGACTCCCTCTTAAGTGCCCAGCTGCTAAGGATTCGTTGTGTTTCAGAAACAAATGTTAGTCGTGTCCGTTAATCAGAGGACGAAAACTCCTATCTCACACCCGCTAAACCGCTTATGACACTCAGGTCCGACTGAAATTTCAAGTCCTTTTGTAAGAGAATTTTAGACATTCCTTCCTTAGCTACCCCGTCGATGAACAGTGAGGCATTTTGATACTCCCCGAAGGTGTTCTATCAACACGGAACACGATACGTCAAGATTATGGGAAGTTGGAAGTTGGCCATCTTGTATTCTCGTCCTTTGAACCACCTCGTACGTAATAATCCCAATCAAATCAAACATTTTTCTTCTTCATTGTGTATCGAAATGTGTTCCTATCAACGGGGACATACGCATGGTTGAGTGTACGGTTGACTGCTGCCCTTTCACAGATTTTAACCAGCGATTTCGGCCATTTACGTACTATTCCGTCGTTTTTCAATATATCCTCCACCCAACGTATCTGTTAGGTTAATGTTCCCAGTTGTGTCCAATCTCAACCCACTGCCAAGCTTCTGGCTACTTTATCCTTCCTTGCTATGCCCATATCTTTACTTTTGCTTGTTAGGACTGTGATTCCTCTTTCGACCTAGCTTCTTTTACTATGAGTGAGCTAATGTTGTTAGCTGGGCTAAATCCGCTTTCGAAAAAGCCTCAACCTTCCAAGAACCGTCGGTAAATAGTGGCTTATCTCCAGGCAGTATTTCTGACGCACTAGCCTCGTCAGGCTAGATAACCAAGATGGAAAGACAGGACAAGCAGATGTATGAATCGGCATTCGTTATCTCCGTTTGTTGATGTTGGATACCGGCAATGATCTTAGTGACTACTTTCCAAGCCTTCGTGTAACGATTGTTCTCGATCTGTCTCAAATGCCGGTTACGATGTAACCCGGCTCCTGGATCGGTCGAGAGGCCAGGCAAGTATGTCACTGCATCTCAGCGGCCGTGTTCATCAGACTGCAAAGCAAGCCGTATTTTCATATTGTTTCTGGACGAACTGCATGGGAACTGGATCTCGTCAGATGACAGCGATTTTTCACCTGTATTGCTGTATACTATCTACAGTGTTCTTATCGTATCAATCTGGGCTCCAGTAGCTAGGCAGCTAACGTATGAAACTACTGACGGGAGGGTCCATGATTAGAATCCAATCCTGGTTTTTCTGTTACTTCTGCTTGAGCTTGGGCGAACTAGAATTATCTCTCCCATCATTCCTTTTCAAGTTGCACAGCAGCTACGTACCGAAAGGGTGCCATAACAGAATGATTCTCCTCATTATCAGTGCGGGTTTCGGTGGTGTGACAGTTTCTTTACTTCAAAATTATCTACAGGACGAATAGGGTTGTGCTTTTCATATTCCGGGCACTGTATTGTTCTGTGAGAATTAAGAGAAGTCCTGGTCAATAGCTGGATCAATATTATGTGGCAGAAGGGTTTGAGAAGTTTGGATGCGGAATACTCGTTCTTCTTTCTGCAGGAACCCTACCTACACTCCGCTACACTTCACCAGAGATCCTCCAAGATATGATGGTAGCTTTCAGTCAATTGCATTCAATCCAGTCGTTTGTTTCTACTTTGTTTGACTAAGCGCTGGAAATCAAGGCACATGGGGTGCGCACTGCATATTTATGGTCGAAACCTCTATTCCAAACACTAGTCGAAAACTTAGCGATGGCGACACATGCTTTAGACACAGGACATATAACAGATCTGGAGAATGTGTTAGTTTTAAGACGGAGACTTCGATTCACACAAAAGTGGCTGATAGCCGAGGCGACAGAAATTACCTAGAATCACAGCGCAAATAGAATCGAGGGTGTGGAACTGGCGAGCGTATAGAGAGCGGTCTTAGATAGACCGAGTTGACACGTGACCGTGTGGTTGTCAATCTGCGTAGAATCATTAGCAAAAACAGGGGGTGGAAATCCCAACCCGACCAGGGTTCTTCCTTACGCAGCTTTCGTAGCACTAGCTCATCGACGCAGACGGTCGAAAAGTGCAAACGACGTTCAAAGGGGATCATCACGTGAACGAGAAGAACTAGACCCTAATCTGGATCCGAATCCATTTAGGTATCTCCATCGGCTTAACACTTGGTGGTCCACCCTAACAAAAAAACCCTTGGCGGACACCTAACACGAATTTAGCTTGACTTCGCTGATTGATTCTCCTTCCGCCTTATATCTCAACCACTTGGCCTGACAAAGCTTTCATGTCAAAATTGAAACGTTGACCATCAATAAATCTACCGATTTTTACCGACCTTTTCCGAAAACTCCTCTATTCCACTTTGTTATTTTTCACAGCGACGCCTGTTCTTGTTGCTGTCAGTGTTCATGGGGATTATTCTCACTCTTGAATGTGCAATGACGGCAGATTTTACCAGCCTCCCGTATTTGAGGTTTCGATGTGATTTAAACTTGAGAAACAAGCTGATTGTCCGGTGGCAAGTTTCTATGGCGCCGTTTGGATGATTCCGCATGAACTTCTGCGACCACCCTATCGATTTTAGGTTGTAACTTCGGTTGTACTGGGTTGAAATTTAGTCGAGATCCCCGAGAGAGAGCTTCATAAATTCGATCACAACAACCAAACCGAGTAGCTCAAACAGTTCGCGTTGATTCAGCCACCAAAACTTCTGCTCAAAATTAGAGCTATCAATTATCTAAATCAGAAGTGGAGAATTTGTGAACACTCTTAAGCAATTTCCTTCTAAAAAGTCACTGCTAAATGCGACCATGATATCCCATACAGATTTTCAAAAGCCTGGTTAAATCGTTTGTACTATTCCCCAGTGAAACCCATCTCAATTTGACATCACCAATACATTACGTGTCGGCGCATCCGTTCACTTACGTCGCTTCTAGATTGGAAGTACTTACATTGAGATCGAAAGCCAAAATAATGGATAAAATGTTGCGCATCATAATTATTTGCATTATTCTCACTCGTTCATCTTAAGAATTTCGGAAATAATATTACCCATTTTTATTTGGTTCCGTATCGTCATTTAGTTTTCCGTATATCCTATTGAAGCGAATAAGTTCTTGGCTCGGAAAGACAACCCCGCAAAAATGGCTGGTCTTATGATTAATTCGGGTGCTGTAGCCTGGACCCAGTTTTAGGCTGCGTGTGGCGTTTAGGAAACTGCTTATCATCGTTTGTAAATTCCTCATTTCATATAGCTGCTACCATTTCTTCACAATAGTGGTGATGTCCAACTTGAGGTGTTAGTGTACTACTATGTATCTAACAAGGTCATCGGTAAAATAGCCTCATTAAAGTCACACGCATAAAGACTTACACTCGGTTGTTTTCCTCAGCTTTAGTTTGTTTTATCAGGGTAGAGAATATTAAATGTCCCCTAGGTTAACCGGGCTGAATCGGGTACGCGCACGTATACAACAGTAACGTTACTATCTTATCTAGTGCGAATAATTCTGTCAACACGTTAAACAAGGTGGCTGTAGTGAGCTGAATTCACGTCACTGGACTGAAGTGCAGTTACGAAGGTTTATTTCTCTGCGAATTGATATAGGATGTTTGTTTAGCTGGTTTTCACGAGCCGATTGGTCATGGATTCAGTGCATTTTGGTTTTTGAGTCACTCATGCTTACACGTACCTTTCACGGAAAGCAAACTTTGATATGTCTGCCCCACAGTGCCTGAGGGCATTAATCGATAGTTTCTTTTTTTCTGTCATCAGGGCTTGATCGAACTGGTCAAAAAGACTATTGTTTGTCTTCAGTTTGCGCGGGTAAGTTGATCGAGTAGCTTTTCCACTTTGCTCGCCTCCGCGTGATTGTAAATCATTTCGTGCCTCGCTAGTTTTTCTTGACTCGTCTTGTAGCTGTAAACGTTCCTAGTTATATGTTAGTATTGGTGAACAGACTTTAAGAGCTCACTCTTGCAGCTCGTTGAAGTCTTTTTGAAAGCTCACATGATTTATTCTTTATCCTTGTCATCTTCACCATTGCCACCATCATGGTCGTCATGATCATCATCACAGTCCCCGTCATTAGTATCAACACCCTTATCACCATCACTGTGGTCTTGACACATGATTCCAGTAGATAGGTGTAGTAACGGTATTTTCCTCAGCTTAGTTCTCGGCCTGAGCCTCCCAAGCTAGCGTTCACATCAAAACAACCACCAAAGGTGCACAAGATCTATTAACGCCCAAAACGAAGTCAGGAACAGTTGTACAGCGCTTCGTATATATAGCATAAGCGGCTGTAACTTTCTGGAATTTCTGACGCGTTCTGGATGCGCCATTGGCAACCGGCATTTGGCCAATACTGGGTCATGATTGGCTGTTGGGTTCAGATTGTCGACCAATCAGATCTCGTTTTGATGCCGGACCGGCAAGCGTCCCGAATTCTGGGTCAACCTTGAGCGAGCCAGGCTTCTCGGCCGTAGCAGCGCCTAAAGACGTGCGGTACAGCGGGATTCGTGTGGATTCCTGCCTAACAATAGGTAACACGCTAGCGATGTTTCTCGACTTTTTAACATAAAGCTTGGTTAATGGGCAAAGATGTACTCATGGATTTCAGTAGACTTCGAGTCATTTTGAGAGCTGAAGAATAAATAAACAAAAGTTTACTGAATTCCTTGGGAGTGACCTTCTATTAACACTCCCTCCAAGGGTTGGAATCGGGTAACGTAGCTGAGTGCGCCATACCTGATCATTTTATGTCCATTCAAAATCTTTTGGTTGTTAGAACATATTTTGTTGTCACAGTAGGATGCCATTGATGTTTCAGTAACTCGGTGTTCTTTTCTTTCACGAATGTGTTAAAATAGGCTTCATTGGTCAATGAAGGCTGGTATCTGTACTGTTCGAACGATTTCCATAGACTTGTCGGTTTTCGTTCACCATGGCCATCTCCACACCATCCTTGTTGAATCTGTCTACAGTCTAGTGTCAATGGGTTTCGTTGCCACAGGAACAAACCATTGTGTAGGTTATTCAATCGGGATTCCTTGCTGTAAGTGAGGTCAAGCTATTTGGAAAAGCACTCCACATCTGGGTATCTTCGGCACTGTGCATCTCACAAATTGGAAAGGCGATTCGAAATCTAGGTACAAACCAACCAACTACTACTTGAAAATTTGTGCTCAGCTGTTGTCCGTACATTTGCTTGTCGGAATCATCTTCGTGAGATGCGCACTGTTGGTCTTTTCCACTAAGGAACCATTGGTTATCCGGTGTTTGTCGGCTTTATTGCTTGGGTGGATTTGCCTCACACGTTAAGTCCATGAGTGAAATTTCAGAATCTCCTGACCACTATGAAGCTTGGATTAGTCTCCTTTTATTCGCAGCAAGTAGCTATCCTCGATGGATATCCATAGTTTTGATCGTCTTTCCTCGGTCTTTTGTCTTAGGAATCAATGTTTGCAAGCTACAGCACCGTGTTGACTTCTCACAGAAAACAAGCTGCTCAACGTTTATCTACCCCTGGGATTTCAAGCAACTCTACAGCAGCAAGGAGTCTCAGTCGAAGTTTCCGTCAACGACAAGCTACAGGTGTGTTTTTCTTCTGTATGCCCTAGACAACTTTGTGTGCCAAGATTCTGTTCCACCACTTGACCGGTTGATTCCTCCAAGTCATCCGTGTTATTGCTCTCAATCCGAAGTGAATGTCGCTGTGGTTTATGGCGCACCACAAAGTGGTGTGTCTGTTGTTCGGGTTTCCTATACCTGAAGCTTTTCTTTTTCATTGAAACAGACCATTTCACATTCCAATGGGATAGTTTCTTTTCGAGTTACTAACCACTCATCATGATTCAACCCAGAGTCTCTGATTTGGGAAAAGGTTTAGGATATTGATAGGTACCGGCCTATACCGACCATTGGCCACACGTTGATATTTTGTTTCCTGGATGTCGCATCTGCCTGTTACTGACAGTACTCCCCGCTTCTTGTGATAGTAAATTACTGGTGCAGTAAGTTTTATTGAGCTGTGCTCTGTGTTGGAAACAAATTGTAGCGATTGAACCTTGTGCTGATCCCTCTCTCTTTATGTTGTTGAGATAACTTGTGTCAGTTGGATGTGCAACCAAGGATTGGAGCTGTGATTGTTGACGCACCGAACGCCAGTGATGTTCGATCAGGACCATCGAGCGTGAGGGTAAGGAATCAGAACTCCTGTTCTTCTGTTTTCTGCATCGATGGTGACGTGGGGTGGTTAGTGGATCACGAAGGAACCGTGTCATGTCAAACAGCTGTTTGGTATTGAGTTTGGTCAAGTCTCGTGTACTGTTCTGTACAGATGGCGTCAAACGTTTATCGATATACGCGTAATCAGTAATCACTGACACCGGTCAATCCACCCGGGAACTGGATGCTGTTCTGCAGCATATGTAGCAACGTCAGTCGAATACAGCCACTATTTCGTGAACAGTTTCAGTGCTTATACAATGGCCAGTCGCATATGTTTCTAAATGTTTTTTTTTTCACTTTAGAGGCATGAGTTTACTCTTCCTTCTCTGTATCGTCAGCCAATACAAGAACGGTTGGTGGTTAGCACTTGACTTCATCTATGATTAGGTCGTCACAAGGCTTTTTTATTGGATGGACTTATTAGATCAGTGTTCCACTATACCGAACTGGAAACCTCGACTGATCCAATTTACACACCGAGCATTTGTGCACCCGCCTCTTTTGGTGCTCACGCTTATCCCGTTCCCATGATGGGCATAGCTGAGGGGGTATGCAGCTCATAGCCAGCTGGCGAAATTGCGTGGCCTTCTCCTCAGATAGGGCGAGTGTGTACTTACATCCTAACCGAGCTCAGTATCTCTCATGGAGAACGCACGTTTCATGCTTGGGTACGGTTCAGTCAATCGAAATCGTCAGTCACGCTGAACGGAGTGTCAGATGTAAACAGCCAGTTCAGACCAGACGGATAAAAAATAACTACAAACTCGAACCAGAGGCATCATTAACGAGCCACACGGGGCTCTGTTTTACTTGTTCTGATGGCAAACTCAATTCAATCCCGCCCTTAACATTTCCCGACTAGATGTACTGCACGAAGATGACCTCGCTCCCGGCTTCAACGATGTTTTAAATATAGAGGAATTTTCCTACATATGGCCCTACTGATAAGGTCGCTGAAAACTTTGGATAGTTTACTGTCGGTTTCGCCTTTCGTGGGACTTATTAGATGGACATAGTCTCCGAGTTTCCATCAATCTCATTTTTTAGTTGAACAGCAAATATTAAGTAGAGTGATGCACACATTTTCACATTAAGATGTGGCTAACGAGAGACTCAACTAAAAATCAGCTGTACCTTTCATTATATAATACCGTACAACCGCAGCTGCTGCACAGTATTATAAAGAGAATTGTACAAAACGGGATATTTGTTTGAATACCAGCTAAGTCTCGGTAACAACAGGTTAGACAACTAGTATAGTCAACTCTCAGTAAATTAGCTCTGGGCGCGCCTAGAGCACCATTCGCCGAAGTATCGCACTGTCCATCAATGGTATTGATCCGGAGTATGAGATAAAACGAAACATGCTAACTGATCAACTACGCAATTCCAATAATTGTGTATCTACCTTGTTTTGCAAGAGCATATCGACTGCATTTCAATTCCCATTGTTTGGGTTGGGTTTTTTACGATCCCGGGGGCCATCGCTACAAAGTAAACGCTTTTGATTTCAGTGTACAAGTAGAACTGTGAACTAAAGCTGTGCGTTGCCTGATGCGACAAGATAGCAATAGGTAGGTCGCGTAAAGTCCACAGCCGGCTGACAGCCAAAATTATTACACGAACGCCCTGTTTACCCTCATATGCACAAAATTTTCCATTGATGTTTACGGGTTCACAGATAGGTCCACCACTAACGGTCAACCGCACACATTCAGATTACGCTGAATAGTTTACTTATGAGATTTTACAGTGTTTTGTCTCAAGTGTTGACTTACTTCGAAGCTTCACACTGCCCACAGTCCGTATGTTTCCAGTTGTGAGTTTCTTCTCTCTCCTCGGACAGAGCTAAATTCCAGTAGCAATGAGAACAGAGCGGAGTCATTATTTTTGGTCTCGGACTATAGATCCTAGGGGCAAGATATGAATATTTCCGGATCGTACGTATAAGTTGAAGCAAAAACATACGAGACGTTTCGTTTTCGTTACTGACTCTCGTTGCGCCATTGGTTTCATCCTGACAAACATTCAAAGCTATTCTAAGGGTGGCACACTATCTTTGTTCACAGCTCCATTTTCAGCCAGCGTTTTTGTAGGTATGATCCAATTCATTGCCTTTTGTTCAGTTGGCAGTGATGGCCAGTGATAAGGTTAATTAATCAAGCGTATATACCGATGAAAGCGTTGTATGCAAAAAAACTTTACTTCTCTCCTGCCTGGGTTTTTCTTAGATTGAACGTGGTAGATGTTGCCAGGTTTATGTGACCCTAAAATCCGGTTTCAGAATTCTGATTTGTTGAAATGTTCGCAACCAGACTTGAAAATGCACTTCCACAGGTTTGCCACCCTCAATTGGTTCAGACAGTGATGACGTTGGTCAGGTTCCATCCGTCTTCTGATGTTGGGAAAATCTCGTTTCTGAAAATAAATGACCACTCACCCACTGCCATAATACAGACACATCTCTCTTCTCGGCAGTGTTACACTGAAGGCTGATGGAAGCTTAACAACAGCAGCAAAAAGCATAGTCCCTTGTTCAACGTCATTTCACTTGGCACCTGAGCGTGCAATTCCGCACATATCTTTTCTTGTACCCCGCGTCTCAGTAACCGGAATCTTTTCGTCTGTGGTCAGGTCATTGACTTTTGGATAAGTGCTAGGGTTTTTCAGTAGAAACTGCATTTCCCTATCGTCATGTCCACAACCAACTGCGGCACCCTGCATTTATTCAGCAGGTGAATGGCCTACTTTAATTTATTCAAGTACCCTCATCATCAGTCATGCTTAACCAGTTTTTGTGAACTAGGTGATTTCTCATATTTTGGTGTCCGTACCGGAATATGTTCAGTGTGTAACTCATTCAATAAATATACACGCTTAACAGATTCCAGATTCATTAAAAGCATTAGGCCGCTGAAATACAAAGCCGTTGTGAAGCATTTTTGCCTGGGTATTTCCCTAAAATGGAACAAACATAATAATGGAACCTCAAGTACTTGACTTGTTTTAATGCGTTATCGTTCCACAGCTTTTTTCCGTCCTCTCTTATGAGCATCTATCCGTATATAACCAGTTCGTAGTTTGTTACTGAGGCGTTAACGAGTTTCACTACCACAATGTCGTCTTCGCTTCTCATTTCTCCAAATACTCCTTACTTTTATTTTTCTAGTTGAAGTCGGTTATGAAGTCAACGAGTTCGGCAGCTTTAAGCCAGGAAGTTGGCCTAAAAGCCCTGCGGCTCTCCTGCATTCCCAAAGCGCGGCAACCGCAATGGATCGTAGTGGGCAAGGGGCTGGAGATTCCGTAGGTCACGGCTTGTCAGCTGAATCCACCCCGTCTTTCGTCGTTCGCAACAGTTCCGAAGAAACACGTCAGAGTCCAAACCGAGTATCTGATTCAGAGAGGCCCGCCTCCCTTACAACAGTCGCCGTGCCTGAAGATAATCAACCAGTACCTCATTTATCAACAGAATCAGTTCTTTCCGAATATAATGGCTGTGCTCCCAACTTTCTAGCACTGAGTGCCAGTAAACTGCCTACATCAACCGCTTCAGCTTTGTATGAAGAGTCTCATTCTATTTCAATGCCTGCCTTCTCGTACTCCCTGTCAGATGACGGATCCGGATACTCTGCCGAGGATGACGAGGATGAATTTTACGACACCCAGGAGATTCTCTGTTCAGGTGTTAACTCTCCTTTTCTAGGGAAGAACAAGTAAGCTCTTTTCGGATAACCATCCATTAGTAGACTTTTCAAGTTGTTTCTGTAGGTA
This sequence comes from Opisthorchis viverrini, assembly GCF_000715545.1. Taxonomy (NCBI): domain Eukaryota; kingdom Metazoa; phylum Platyhelminthes; class Trematoda; order Opisthorchiida; family Opisthorchiidae; genus Opisthorchis; species Opisthorchis viverrini. Next base: position 1,151,464 of record NW_008751732.1, on the reverse strand, counting down.
CTCCGGAAGTACAAAGTTGAGGACTCAGGGATCCTGTGTTCTACAATAACCGTCGTTTAAAAGGGCGAAATCGCGCTAGATGTTTGTCAGTGTAGTCCTCGCCATCTGTTACGATATTCAAAAGCGAATTGTTGATTGGAGACGATTTTTTTGCATATTGTTGGAGGAGCACACTCAGGACTCGCTCACACCTCTAGCTCACTGCACTGAAGATACCCCCTGTAATAATTGGGCGGTTGCTTCTACCGCGGCAGTTGGGTTCGCATAAATGCAAACTGGATCATTGGCTTTCTCGACAGTATCAGTTTGTTCAGAGGCGTAAGTTAGCTGATCATATGTGAAACGTCGTATGTTCTATCATCAAAATTCAATTATTTGCATGTGGCGGAAAGTGAATAATGTCTCTAAGGTCCGGTATGGACAATCCTTAGTTTGGTTTACTGCTTTGAGAATACGCCACGGTTCGTTGCATCGTACTTTGGCTGCCACTGGAAATTCTTCAAAGGATTATTCAGGTTTGTTCTTTGGATCATTAGCTGGTTTGCTTTTCAGCGTGAGGCTGTGTTGTTTTTCACTTGATCAAACTGAAACGAATTACCTCTCCGCATTCCTCATATCTTGGACACCAGGACTTTAGAACACCACAAAATATGGACACGGATTTGATTGATAACTAGGACGTTTTTCCTCATGGGTTGTGCAACCGAACTCTACCTTTTTCCGTACATCTTGCTGACACTTAAAAACAATTTGTTATGAGATGGTAATGAACTTGAGGTTCTGGTTGGGCTTCTTGGTGTTGGGCCTATCCAAGTGTTGACGCACTTCTTGCACCTAGTGTGCCTTGGCTATCTACGTTCTCTGTCGGTTTGCACTGTTGGACGCTTCTCTTAGCGTTTTGTTCTTACACGATCCATTCCACTTTTTTGGCATTACTCAAACAGCACAGCAGTGCAAATGTCCGTCAATAACCAGCAGGATTTTTCTCCGGCGGATGAACACTTTGACGAACTATATGATGACGATCGTGAAACAGACCGTAAGTTATCCCAACTTCTTTAATCGGTTCCATAGAGCTAAAAACACTTGTGTGTCATCACTCGATTGAACAGTCCTCCTTCTTCAATGAAACAGTTGTTCTAGTCAGTCTACCTAAGGGGGAAAACACTGCACTCAAGTTTGGCTCATCATTGGGCTGTGATTTTGACCTCGATGTGAATCATGTACGCTCTCCCATCTTTACGGCCCACCCCGTGCGCGCTTAGGCTGCGAATCCAGGTCGCCGAACGCTGCACTCATTTCCAAACGCGCTGCCAGTCTAGAGTGATATCAATCTTTCGAAATGGGCAGACATAAGTTACTGCCACCTTACCCTATAACGTGTGTGCGTTTGTGTTGTGGAACCAAGTTTAGTTGTCGAGTGTCTGATAGCACAACCACCAACCCACCGCTACGCACTACTAAGCTCCACAATAACGCACTGATGATGTCACCTCGATTGGTGATAAGACGTTTTCAATCAAGTTGCCCAGCTCAGCGAACAAGCCAACGACCAGTATCTGATAGCCTTGGAGGATCGCCCCTGGGGTTGGTTCCCCAATTTGTTTTTCATGTTGTAGTATCCGTTCGTATCACTTAGGGAACAACTAATGCAGATTTCAATGAACTGCGACATGCCTATTCAAACTGCAGACTTTGTTGGTGAATGAAATATATTTGGCGTGAGGCAAGCCTGCCCGGAACCAGCTAAACGTCATCCTTTTTTCACCCTGTACCATGTTAATCCACTGTACCCTTTGAGATCCAGCAATATGCAAGAGGTATTTAGATGCCTGTTGGTTTGCGAAACAGTCGTGAAGTTCATCCGAACTCGTGCACTCAGTCAGCGTCCCCATTGGTTTTTTTTGAAGAGAATCGTTCTCTTTTCTGAGGTTTCGCTTATCGGTGGCACAGCTCTGCTGCTACAGGCAACCTAGTGTGAGGTACTCGAGGTTTTGAGATGTTATGGTGTAGCTGATAAGAACCATGCATGAATTTCTAAGACTTGGGTTTCGCCTGCTAATCTGGAACAGTCATGACAATCAGTAGACGTATCCCTGAACCTCGGTGCGAGGTTTTTGTCGTACACTTATGAAACATGCTCACCGCGAACAGTGGAACAGGGACTTCTCCAGACCGTTGATAACTGTTTTCTCAGAACTATGGCTCATGTGGGTCGATGTCAACAAATTCGCGTGATTCCTTCATGTGCTTAGTTTGAGGAGTTCAATGTATGGCTGCTACCTACTGATGTTAATCGCGTCTTTGTTATCAGTTTCTGTCTTGATCGCCAGGACCAATCCCTCGGGGTATAGGTGTCTAGTACAAGGCCACAATCCCTTTTCCATTTTTCTCAGGATAAAGCTTTCAGGTAATGTGTCGTTTTACGGTGGTGAATCATTGGTGTTTTAGCACCAATATACTGACGTCGATTACGACTTCACTCCGCGCCGACCACCCAGATCAGCTTCCATAGGATTCACCTACATTACCTACGGAGGTAACAATGTCGCTGTCCTTCACAAACCAAATCGGCTTAGAGGACTGAAGGTTTTTGGTCATCTATTGTTGACCTCCTCTTTGCTTTAGAAGGAAACAACTTTTAAAAGTGTTTGCTGGAAGACAGTTCAGTAAAGCGACTCCACTCCAAGGGTTTACTTTAAATCCCACACCAAGTTATCGCTCGGTGATCACCTGATATCTGCAGAGCGGTGTGAAAATAAAAATTCCGTTTGAGTGATTTGAGGTTTATCACCTAGCTTAAGTCTTTTGCGCATATTTCCGAGTAACAAAATACGTCGAGGGGGGAGCGGAGTCTACCCACTGGGTACCTGTTGACCAATTTTGCGGAGACAACAAAATTGAAAGGTGCTAGAGGAAACATACGTTTTAAACCTATTGCGGTATTGTTTTGCACCTGTTTATTTTTGTTATTTATTACTTAAGCCACCTCAAGTTTGACACCATTGATGAAGTGAACACAGATTTGTCTTGATTGTTGCTGCCAGAAGACTGGAAAGGAACTTTTGATTAATGTAACTTCACAATGCCAGTAGCCTTGGTCGTCTGCGCTCTCTCTGAAGTTTCATTACAACTAGGTTAGTTTATAATTTACCCGATACCTTCAAAAAAGTGGAATCTCCTTTATCTTGTCCAAACTCAGTCTCCCATGTTCTCGATTCATTCTTCCTAATTCGGTTTCTGTCCTTGTTAAGCGACTAGTAATTCGTTGCCAAGCTAATTAGATTCACACGTTCTCATGTGTGGGTTGTTATAACTTTTTTCAAACCAGCAGTTTCAGCAGCTGGACAAGTATTCTTAGGGCCCTCTTTCCTTGCGTAATCCCAACCGCTGCGATCTGGGGAGTCCATCATTCATTATTGCTTTTCTATTTTTTTTCACTTCCTAAATAAGACAATGTGGGGCATCGTCGTCATTCCGTGTAGGCGAGTCACACAGGATGCTACACTAGTATGGGAAGAACGGACAAAGTAAACCACGCTTAAACCTGGATGTAAAGGTATAACTTGTGCCGTGGTATTTGCTTACATATGCAATAGCCACTGTGCCTCATAGATTTCAAATTATACGGTTTTAAGTCGATCTTTCTGTTCGTGAACTAAGGTTCTAACCAGAATCCAAATAAACTTTTTACATATGATATTTAACCAAGTGTGCGCCACAAAGGCCTTTACGTCATTTTTCAGTTGAAGCACTGGTCCTCCGGTGAGAGTTCTCTAAGACTATTACTTGTGTGTTTTTCAGATGGCAGAGTTCCAGCCCTTACCTAAATTCCGTCATGGCGTTACTAAACGCGATTGCCGATAGGCATCGTGAACACAAAGTTTCAATTTTAGATAAATGGCGAATTATCCACTGCACTTTTTGGAATAAAATTTCACGGGCGAAGGCGCAGTCCCATGAAGGGTATAACCGCTGTCAGCACTTTCATACCTACATTACACGGAATGAATGAATTGAGGGTCACCGGTTGTTATACTAGAGGATTTATTAGGCTCTGTTGCTTACAGAGGTGCGCCCGTTATTACCGCCGCGTACATGAATTTCGGTTTTCATTAAATGAACTTGTGGCCCTGACTTTATGCCTTTTAGGACAGAAACTTTTGGCAATAAGGCGCAGAGCCTACCAAGGCAGATGGACGCACGAGAAAGTCTACAATATGACCAGTGGAAGATTATATATATATATATATATATATATATATGTATGTATATATAATCTTCCACTGGTCATATTGTAGACTTTCTCGTGCGTCCATCTGCCTTGGTAGGCTCTGCGCCTTATTGCCGTGCGTCTTCGGGGTGTTGGCGGCAGCGATAACAGTACAGCTGGCCAGAACGTGCATGCGTAACTCTCCCATGAGGTCGAGTTGATAGTTATATACTATTAAAATGCCGCTTTCATACGCTACATCGAAAGATAAGAACACTAGCGGAGAATTTCAATTCCCACCAGTTACGTGCGCCCCCATGTTTATTACTCCTGTATCTGTCTCTCTCGCGTCTATGCAGGGGATCCCTGTCATTATTCCGGTCATTTAGTTCAGGTTTCCGCCAAGCTTCACTAAGCCCATGCATACCAGGCTGCACGCGACGCCTGTTTTAGCTAGTGTCCTACAATATCGCGCACTTTTCTATTTTGTCTATTAGCGTATAACTGTCGACGCACAATGCTTACCTGAGCAACTCTGGATATTATTTGACGAACCCGGGGAATCACGTCGTTGACTACCCTTAGCACGGAAAAACGGATTTTCACCTCCTCCACAGCCATAGTTGATAATTTCTAATGTTACAAAGTATTCCGTGTCGATATGCCTGTGAGTACTATCAAAACATTTGTCAACAGTTGCAATGGCTTTCCGACTTTCAAGGGTCTCAAGCAAATGGATCACTTTCCGCTGTATTCAGTGGTCTTAAAGGAGTCCTCATCTCAGCCGGTTGATTCTTATCCCGTTGAATCGTTGGTTGATAATTCCGTTTTTTTCTTTCGACTCGCATTTGGGATAGCCCGTTCGGTCTGTCCTCTAAGTGTTGTGGTGAAAGGAGCATCGTTCTCGCTATTCGGTTCACCAGGAGTTATGAGTACTGGTCCCGGCGGATTCCGGAGAATGTCCTCATCTACGGTCTCTCCAGCTAGACGAAATTCCAGGGCTCTTTCGTTCGCATCATTGCCCAACGGACTCCACATCATGTCTGTTGGTTTCTCCAAATAGCGCATTGATATGCGATAATTGTCTCTAAGGCGGGATTTCGAAAGGGGGGGGGGGTAACAACCGTTCTCTCCGTCAGGCCCGTGGAGGCCTTGAGTAGACAATCCATTAACTCATTGATCCCGTCAGCTCTATCAGCTTCGTTCTTCTCATGATCTCGCGATGCTGATCTCCAAAATTCTAACACTTGAGGCAGGAACACCCGATCCAGGAATCCAATATGTCCACTTCATGTGACATTACTGAAAATAACACCGTATGGTCACTTAGAATGCGGAATGGCGTAAACGATTGTACCCTGTGGTTATCCACGCATTCGTTATCAAGATGTCGGTGAATTAATGGCCGCCTCAGGATATCCCCCTGCTAAGTCATGGGATGGCGTTTTTTATCTTTGTAAAACAATCGAACAAACCCAGCAATATTGATACATCTACCCACTGTAATTTTCCACAAATCGGTGGTAAGTAGACCAGGTCTAAAGATCCCGCTAACTCACAGTAGACGCTCCCGTAATCAACTACTTAAGAAATGCTACTCTTCATTCACTGTTCTGAGGTCAACGCGTACGATGCACTTTCTCGTGATAGTTTTCTTTTGCCTATTGTTACACCGTTGCCGCCTGACAGCTTCCTGTTCTATCCCTCAGTGGGTTCAGTCCAGTCACAGGGATCTGTCATCACACACCTACTATCCCAACTCAGGATTGGTATGGATTTGACGCGAATCACTCTTCCCACCTTCATCCTGGAACGGCGTTCCACTTTGGAGATGTATGCCGATTTCCTGGCCCATGCCGACTTGTGGGCAGCCATTCCGGATGCACCCACAGCCAAGGAACGAATGGTCGCTTGTCTGCGTTGGTACCTGTCCGCGTTTCATGCCGGCAGACGTTCGTCCTTGGCCAAAAAACCTTACAATCCTGTTCTGGGTGAAATTTTTCGCTGCTATTGGTCTCTACCCACTCCCTCAAAAAGTTCGACGGACAAAGACTCTGGGCTGCACAAATCTGGGCCGGTGCCCTGGGCTGAGCAAAACTCCGTGGTTTTCTTAGCAGAACAGGTAATTAAATCATTGGGCTAATTGTGTTGTTTTGTTTGCTTTATGCATCACGAGCATAGTCCAGCGCTCGAGGGGGGGGGAGGCAGCAGTGGAGCATTGCTTTCCGATGTATTTGATTCAGCTCAGGCTTAGCGTGATTTCTTCTATGAGAAATGTAAATCCACGCAATAATGTAAAGGGTTCAAACGTCTGCTGATAGCTTTTTCTCTACCTTCTGTGCGATTGGGGCACCTGTTTTGTTCATTGGGATACTGAAGTTGTCTCACTTTAGTACTTTCCCTCTTTTACTTTAAACTGGTTTTCATTTTAGACACACTGGTGATTTCTACCGCCAATTGTCTTTTCAGCACTTCTTAAGGTACACTTTGGCCATTCATCCTCCATGTTACTACTTAGCGGATTGACGACAAGTGAGTGCATGAGACAAGTGCTGTCTCATGCAACCGTAATCCTACACAACCACCCTGTATACCGGTGTGTTGTAAGTCATCTTCCATCGCGACAGCGAAGTGATTCCTGCGGTCAAACATTTCGACTGTCTTGCCATTATTGAGGTGAAAAGATTCAACGTTATGTGGTTTGCAAACCGTTCCATCCATCTAAACCAGGAGTGAACGCTGTGGTTAATCTAATTCCTCCTTATCACAATGCGTATAAAAAGTGCATGTTTAAACATCAAAAACGGTTGGAATGACTGTTTTTAGTGTTAATTGGATAGCATGCGCTATACTCATGTATGTGATCGCAGTTTGGTTCACATCAAGTTGAACGTGTTTGTCGGTCTAGGATTGCTAAACTGAATGGTTTCAACTCTCGCGTGGAATTCAGCTTGGCACTTGTTCGCCAACGCCGAGTTAGGCTCGGCTTGAATATGCAAGACCTAAACTCTGTGGTTTACGTTGGTTTCATCCTAAGTAGGCCAGGTCTTGTTTCTATGTAAAATACATTCATGTTTACCCACAGTGAACGCTTTTGGGATATGCACCAGGCGATTCTTTAACGTGTTTTCTCTTACGTGATATGTAATCCAAAACGTAACTCATCTTGCTTTTGCTAGGCATCTAACGTTGAGGATACCCGGGGTATTCGGTCTATTTTTCAATTCAGTGTCCGGTCAACCGGAATTTTTGTATATTTTCTTTCCAGTCAATCGTAAGACTACTCAGCTGAATACGCGAATATGGCTAGGATTCCTTGGAATAAGCTTGTCCAGGATGACAAATGGTGGTGGCTGCACGCTCTTGTGGTCACTGTTCATTTTGTTTGTTATATGGTGTTCGGACGCCACTTACACTTCCACGCTTTATTTTGTGGTCGGCTATATTGTGCTCTACACGGTATAAGTGGCTATGTAATGATATCGTTAGCTCCGATTGGTTTAAAAAGACATTCACACATCACACCGCTCTCTAACGCCTTCCACCGTGTATATTGCAGGTCACTTCTTGCCATTTAGAGCAAAAACCTGACTAGTTCTTTAGGTGCTATTCCCTGGAGTTCATACCAGTTAAGACTCCATTCATCAGAATGTGTATATTTTGCACCACTTTCATGACGCTTTTGCTAATTATTTCCCTTTGGGCCGAACAGTGTGATGAAACGTCCATGTTCGTGCCGTTTTAGGAGAATTTAAGCTTCAACATTTTTGGTCCGACGCTGACGGATCAGTGGGTTGTCAGCTGTCAATGGGTGAAGTCAATAGACGATTCAGTCATGCAGGAGACGTTTTCTCCCCCTTGATGTGGCATTTCATGAAAAGGATTTCGTCTTATTTGACCCGGCTAATTATCGGTTTCCGAGCTTGGTAATTCTAAACGCTTCGACACTAAGGAAGACGATTCTTTTTGATCCGTGTAACCTATCCAGGTAAACCGCTGGTGAGCGATCAGAACAGCACGGCCATCTTGATGAAAGACTGACGGATCGACAACTGAGTTGAGTACTTTGAAGTACAAGTTCTATGACAGCTTGCTGCTATCCACTGGAAGTGTCTAACCCTGGAACTCCTTACGGCGTCTGAGGTCTATGGTTGCATATCTTCTCCAAAAAACAACCGAGCACTTAGTCTAGATGACCCCTCATCTGCACTGTCCAAGGATGGGGATAAAGTCTTCAGTCAGATTTTGTTTGGTATCTTTTCCTGCATCTCAGAAAAATAGACTGGCCCTGACAACTGGGGAGAATCGTTAATAGTGCCCCTTTTCAAGGCGCGGTCCGCGCTAAGTCTGGTCAACACAAGTAGATCAGTCCGACTCCATTTGTAACAAGACTCTTGGGGTCTCTTGCGCTTCTTCGCCTTGTGGTGGCATGTGAAACACCGTCTTAAGAGCATTAAGTGGGCTAATATGTTTTGCTTTGACCAAGTCGTCGCACTCCCTCAGACTCAAGAACAAAGTCACATGTATGAACGACCCATAATTTCAGTATTTTTTGGGTTTTCGTGGCGCATTTTACACACTGGGGTCTGTCCTCCCTAACAGGTTTGCTCATTAAGGGATGCCCCACAAGTTTATCAGTATAATGTTTTCGTGTCCTCAGACTTGCAGGCACGGGATAGCATACGTACAGTTCTCCAAGACCTCCCGTACAAAAATTGATGTCCAACACGGATACTCCATCTCTCCATTCCTCTCCGGTTCTGTAATTGACGAAATCTTGAGGCGAACGCTGTTCAACTATTAGCTGACAATAAACTTTCTGTTGTAACGGTATTTTCCTCAGCTTAGTTCTCGGTCTGAGCCTCTCAAGCTAGCGTTCACGTCAAGACAAACACCAAAGGTGCACAAGGTCTATTAACGCCCAAAACGAAATCAGGAACAGTTGTACAGCGCTTCGTATATATAGCGTAAGCGGCTATAACTTTTCTGGAATTTCTGACGCGTTCTGGAGCTCCATTGGCAACCGGCATTTGGCCAATACTGGGTCATGATTGGCTGTTGGGTCCAGATTGTTGACCAATCAGATCTCGTCCTGATGCCGGACCGGCAAGCGTCCCGAATTTTGGGCCGACCTCGAGCGAGCCAGGCTTCTCGGCCGTAGCAGCGCCTAAAAACGTGCGGTATAGTGGGATCCGCGTGGATTCCTGCCTAACACCTCCCCCTTGAAGTTTGTTGACGTAGCTTCGAAGCCGGGGGTTCACTTGCATTGGCCTCACTGGCTTGCGGATCCTGTCTGTCCAGCGTCGCGGTTG
>NW_008751732.1:1107997-1140376 GCF_000715545.1 Opisthorchis viverrini | reverse complement strand
TTCTTGGCCAACTTAAGGCATTGGTAGCGGATATTGAACATTGATGTTTGATCGCCGAATATCTGGGACAGTGTTCTGACCGTTTCATCAAAGCTGAGGTCGCGGGGCAGCTTGGGGAGAATGAAATTTGTGAACCGTTCATGCTCCGGTGTGCCGAGTTTTCGCAGCAATAGTCTGACTTTCCATCCATCGTCAAATTTGGAAAAATCAGTTTTGAACATGTCTTCGTACCGCTTGAACCAGGAGTCAAAAGTGTGACCAGAAAGAGCGTCAAATGTGAACTCCGTAATTGAGACCGCGGCTGCATCAGTTGAGGAAACAGAAGACTCACCAGTACTGACTGCTGCTGTCTGGATATGCAGTTTCTGAGTCAGTGATTCAATGAGCTTCAGTTGCGCTTCTTCAAACTGCTTTTGTTGCTGCTGCAATAATTCTCGGAGCTGATCAAATTCGATTGACATCGGGGGTTCCCGTTCGCCAATTGTTGTAACGGTATTTTCCTCAGCTTAGTTCTCGGTCTGAGCCTCTCAAGCTAGCGTTCACGTAAGACAAACAGGGATCCGCATGGATTCCTGCCTAACACTTTCCGATCTGAATATACAGATGACTTCGCTCTCGCCTTAGAAGGGGGAGGCGCCTTTTGGCATGAGTACTGTACCCACAAATCGTAAGGTCATACTCCTGGACCTACTTACAATCCGAGGAGAGACACTTCAGCTTCTGTAACTTTTTACCTATTTTGGTAGTTTTGCATGTTCCAACTGTTGTGACGCGCGAAGTTGAATATCATTCGGACGCAGGCGACCTTTTTTGTATATTCCTTCGCTTGAACGTATGTAAAACGAACAGAATCGGTCAGAACAGTTGGTAAACGTCAGTCTAGTTTAAATCGATAATCAATACTTAAGACCGATAAAACTGGTGAGATATCGGGGTGTCACATGAGACTGACTAGTAATTGTGTGGCCATATGAGACTCAACGTCTGCACAAGACGTTCCTATACTCAAAGTTCAGACTTAAACATACGGATGCCCACTGATGCTGCCACAGATAAAAGCTTAGTTCATATAAACTTTCATATCTTGACTTGTGCTCTCCTAGATTTGCCTAAAAGTGGTTAGTAATTCAACCTTCTATCAAGTTTCAAGATGGTATAAACGGAACAGTCTGCCAAGCGAGCGTTGTGATCAGACCGTCGTTCGATCGATATAGTTCCATATGAGCAGAGAGGTCAGTGAGGCAACCTGAACAGTTCCGTTTTATGTGTGGAAACACGGTTGAGTTTCTAATCGCTCTTAGGCATATCTGTCTATCTAGTCAGGGTGCCAAAATGCATTAGGATCAACATTCTGCCTTTCGCAAAAGCAGTTGGCATCCAGATTTTCAAGCCTAAAATTATGTACAGAGACTTTTTGTATAGACGTCGAGTCTCACGTGGATGGGTAATCACTTGTCGCTCTCACGTGACTCGCCGAAATCACACCAATTTCGTCGGTCATAACTGACTATCGATTTTAACCGATTCCATTCGTGTTACGTACATCCGAGCCAATAGAGATACCGAAAAGGTCACCACTCGAATGGCCTTGCCGTTATTTTATCATAGGGATATTTCAAGCTGATGAAGCAAGAGCACGTGTCTTGAAGCCTCGGGTCGTGTTTTTTAATCTGAATTATTCGTGGTGGCATATCTTCTAAGAGAAACAGCTCCGAATGTGACTACACAACCGCCAATGAAACAACTGTTTTCGTCGGGACATTCGATTGGTTGTTCTTTAATTGTCCTTGACAGATGAGTTCTATTTTTATTATCACTTTATGGCCCGCCTAGAACTTTCGACGTGAGCTTTATAAGCAGCCCGTTTCCTGCTACACACACGACACTCCCGTTCACTGGTTTTCTGGTTTGGCCAAGCGCATCCGGCTATCGAGACTCTGATTCGTTGTATTAAGAAGGCATTAAGAAAACTGTCGCCCACATCATCATCATCATTGTCAGTTGTAATAACCACGTACTCGTCGTACAGTGGTTGTAGCTGCCACAGTTTCGTCCACCGATGATTTGGGGGGGAGAGGTAGGTAACTGCGCATTGCAGGCGGGAGTTGATAAATTGGTGCATAAATCCAGCACTGTCAAGTGGGGGGGTGGAAAAGGAGCTATGCATGAAGGCAATAGCTTGGATGCACGAGCGCCATTGAGGGCGCGACTGGGCCATGTCTGACAATGTCTCTAGCCATTGATGTGGCCCCATCTCGGGGTCCCCATCCAGGAAGACGGCAATGACTAGCGCAGCTGAGTTTGCTGGTAATGGCTTTCATACTTCGCTACCAAGTCATTGTTTGACCGCCTCTGGCTCTCTTCCACCCTTCACCTGGTTGGGTGAAAAGAGCCCTCCGAGGAAGCCGGTCGACTGGCATACGCAGCACCTGGCGAATCCAGCGCAACCTAAGTAGTGTGATCAGTTCATCTATCGAGGGTGAGTTATTTCTCCCGAATACCATCCGACGTACTTCAGAATTGCTTATGCGGTGTTCCCACTAGATTCGGGCATTGCTCCGAAGACATCGATGGTTGAACACTGAGAGTCTTTTGACGTCCTCAGCACGCAGAGGCCAGGCTTCTGATCCATATAGTAATATGGAGCGCACCGCAGCATTGTAAACTCGACCCTTGACAGAGAAGCTGATGTCACGCCTACGCCACAGGTGACGTAGGTTCGCAAGAGTTGCTCTGGCCTTCCCAATCCGGATGGAAATATCATCTTCCACGAGACCACCGGCACTGATACAGCTGCCCATGTAAACAAATTTGTCTACTACCTCAATCGGTTCATCCGCAAGCATGAGGCCCACAACAATATCCTAAATCTCAGAGCACGTACGTATAGCACGGGCTGTTTTGTTGTATAACTGTGGGACTTGGCCTCTGCATGCAGCTGAACAGGGACGCCTTCAGGTCTTCGACGACCGTGTCTAGCTTAGGCTGGTGCTGGGGAATGCGCAATCAGGCAAGTAGAAAGGAAGTCTTGGGTTTTTTAAGTTTTTTTTCGGTCGGAGCGTGTGTTCATCACCAAAAGTTGTTGTGGTTACGCCATCTTTTGAATATGGTTTCCCGAAAAGAGTGCCGTATATTGTGCTCAATTCAGAGATATGGCCAATGTTTGACCTCGTGGAGGTATACGAAAGTGGCTGCGAAAAGCCTTGCCACTGTTGGTGCGGCTCGTCTTATGAGCGTTTTCGCATTTTAGGTCTTGGTCAAACCTTTATCAGATGAGCTCAGAGTCTGTAAGCTGCACTCATTCGCGATGGGGACTCGCCTCCCGTATGAGAGAATATCAGAGAGAAGAGCACTTGCCGCGTCGTGGTTTTTTTCTCTTGGGGTTCGTTGCAGAATTTAGATCCCAACGAACGGAACGGGTCTCGTTCTAAACATCGCACCTGAAAACTTTTGCCTATCGTTCCTGTTTTCCTCTTAACATCATCTCTCTGCTGCCATAGTATCATGCGTTGTAGCAATGTGATGCTTCTACACTCAGAGGTCACTACAACTTTTAATTCGCTCTCTATCCCAAAAATACCACTGTTCTCAAAGGGAACCCTCCACTGTACTGTAGCAACCTGTGTTAAATTCTCTTGGTAGTCTACTCAAATATTCTCTATTTTCTTCATGGCATCCACTTGTTCATGTTTTGGAGTGTCTCCTTCAATATTTCACATTCTGTAACCCCAGAACTCTAGCATCGATTAAGCTCCGTTCCTTTTTTCCCTGGTGACACCTGTTTGGTTATTAACCTTATGCACAGGACTCACTGTGTTATTCCTAGGATGTCGATATTATGCAGAGATTTGTCATCATCATCAGCCGGGAGGCCGACAGGTACTGCAGAGCTGTTGAGAATCATCAGCGTGCACGTCTCATGAATTTTCCAGGAGATTCGATCGCACGACCTCTCGGCTAGTATTTAAGGACTAAACCGTTCGGCCGATCACAGTATGGTGCCGGGTTTTAATACGAATCAAGCACTGCCAGGCCTTTATAATCGAGTGGGACATAATTTTTTTTTCAAATCCACATATTCGATTTGAGATTCTCATAGCAAGAGGATTTTCTGTACTGCTATTATATATTTACCGGACTCATGTGATCGTATCACAAATATTGGGCAAAACTGTTCGCCTACTGTGCCTGAGTAATTTTGAGTAACCCATTAACTCAGTGACATCTTCACTCTGAACTAAACTATGCGCTATATTACAACCTCGAAACGGTCTTTTTGCTCGGTTTTACAGGTCTCTCATCATCCTCCCGTTTCCGCCTTCTACGCCGAACATATTGGTAAGCGTATCTCCCTAGATGGACACCTTTGGACAAAGTCCAAATTTTTGGGACTTAGTATAGCCGTCGAGATGGTCGGTTCTGCGGTCATTTCGCTGCTCAATTTGGATGAGGAGTACGTCGTCACATTTCCTTGCGGGTATGGAAGGTGAGCGGTCAATTTTTTGAAGCCTTTTCGTTCTTTGGCGTCATTGAGCGCGTTTATTTCCCTTCGGTGAAAACGCTTTGTCTGTAGAAAACTCTTGGAATGTTAGTGGTTCATGCTATTAAGAAACTGGCAATTCTCCCAGTTTTGTAGATCTACTCGCCAAAAATGGTGTCATAGGATAACTGGCTAGCTTTCTGAAGTTAGGTACTGTTACATCCCGTATTCGTTGGTTGCCTTGCCACACACCACCCCCTTTTATCAAGTCTGAGAAAGTGTATGAGCTGGTTTTGATGCCTGGTAGACACTCGATAGCCTGGTTAATATTGTTCCATCGATTGCCTTGTTTCGACCTACCCAACAATGTATCATCCCCTTAGACATTTCCCAGACTGCTCACAATAATCTTTCCCACACAAATTCGACGCGTTCCTGGTCTTTATGTGTTTCCTACCATCCACGAGTGTGGCCCCTCTGATCATGTGTGCTTTCCTCACTATTATCTCACGGAACAACAGTACTGGTTTTCAGGTATTCGCTGTTATATGGGCTTGATTGCCAGATTTTGAACGTTCATCAAAATTATGGCGGTATCGTATAATAATACAGTCTTGTAGCGCTTACTGGCGACATTGGTCGCTCCAGTGGGATAAATGCAGTGGAGGGTACAAAAAACGTGATCTCGATGGCACATTTACATCCTCTTGTAGTTAGAAAATCGCTTAAGTGGTCAGAGTGGATAGTACCTGGGTGTATTTGTTTGGATTCATCTTTTGTTGTTGTCTCTGATTAGTTAGATGTTGCTTCTATAGACTGGGCTGCACGGGAATGGCCGACCCCGGTTACTACAAAGGGGTGAGCGGGTAATCCTTATAATGGACAGGATACAACCAACCAGGTGATGTTATAGTCGTAAGATTGAAGTACTTATTTCTCTTGAAGCATATGAGGGTTGGCAGGGGCACCTCACTATTAACCGCCCAAACTAACTATTGCTGATGATCACTGTTGTCTCATCATACTCAAGCCAATCGCAATTATCATCCGAATCTGCCATACTTTCACAGAGGAAATGGTTTTAGCGAATCGAAAATTCTATACAGTAATTAATACCTCACAATGAGCGAGAGTCCTGTTGAAACGCAACACCAAGACAGTCATGTTCTGTGATTGAGAATTCACACCCTTTCGTCTTCACCTGTTCAAGTAAAACGATGAAGAGCTAGCAAAGCCAAGTGGGAGTGTACTGCTGACCGATACTTATTCATCAGGGCGAGGAAAACAGTTACGTAAGCTCACCACTGCTAGGTTGCTATTTGCTACAAATCCTGCTTTGGACTTGAAACTCTTGGCGGATATTTGCATGCCTGTTAGTGAGCATCACTGACTCACCTATCTCAACATAATCCTCTTTTTATGCATAACTGTGGCCAAACATCCAATGGCTCTTGCGCGTCATCGATTTTCGTTTTTATCGTCTCTGCGCCCATCATAAACGACCGACATACTTGACGAAAATCTTGTATGAGATACCTCTTAAGTGCTCCCTACCTATATCAGACGAAAGAAAAAAGATTGAGCAATGTAAGTCATGCAAATTGTCACCCCTGTATCACTTCATAGGTTGCACGTGCGTCGGGTGCCCGAAGACCGTCTGCGTTATCGAAAGGATAAATATACCAAAATAAAGCAGCAGACACCAAAGCATTCCCGAATCGTCGACGGGTACTTCTGTCAGCGAATAGCCTCACTTAACAGCAGAATAGCTTGCACCACATGTGACAGGCTGGTCGTTGCTTTTTTCCTACAGAATATTTGAAGTAATTCACTGCTAGGAAAGTTACTTGTGTTTTTCGATGTGTGAACTACTTCAGAAAATATTTCTCTTTCCAAGTACGTAACTTGCAGGCATTCGAAGCTACATGAAGATGTGAAACAGTTTGGGATTTCCCCACGGACAAAGGCTTTTGCGTATTCCCTGAAGAACCACTGAGGTGGGCAAGAGACCATAAACCAAAAATAGCAGACGGTTTCTCCGAGAAGCAATGTACCACAAACGCCTGCCAGCCATCACTATGTGGGCGGCGGCTCTAACCCCATGCACCGATATGTCATACAGGGCCGTGTTTCTAGGATGTAAATCGATCTCAAATCAACATACATTACGTTTTCTAAAATAAGTAAAAGTTCGCTGAACGATGGGCTGGTGCTGGAAAGCTGCTACTTCCGCTGACTTATCCATACCCAGTCGTAGTTAGGTTGCAGCCTGACAGGAGGCATTCTCAGGCGCTTCATAGAGAGGAGCGAAAGTACAAAAGAAATTTGATTGGGAATTTTTCCCAAGGAGGTCACTGGCATGTAATTGCATTCGTTCACCATGCTTCTGACAAGGGACCATATTGCTGGAATCATGACAGTCGGTTTCATGGGCATGAAGTTTTTGCACACGAGTCCTTTGTCCGGGTTCATTCGGTGGCTATTGATATGTTTTCCGAGCGTGGCATTTGGTTTACAAACGTTTCTTCACCAACCTAGGAATAATGCCATGACCTGGGATAACACTAAGTGAGAATTCCGTTTGTTTGTAAAAGTAGGAGATTGGGAACACAACCTTTTGAGAACGGTTTTGATTATTACCTCCGATTTGGAACGGTATTTGTCTGATGATATTCGGTATGCAGCCCTTTTCTGTCTGTCGTCCGAGAATTTATACCTCCGCTTATCGTTCGTTCTGAACTGTCTAAATGTTGTACCCTTCCTGATAGACTATTCGGAAGCTCCCAGCAAATATCTGCTTTCCTCGTGTTTCGTCGAACACTTGCAGTCAGTAAGCAGTTGTTCAGAACAAATCAAGTCCCTATAATCCAACGTCTTACAATAGAGCAATATACCTTTTTGCGCATCTTCACAACATGGACATTCTTAGCAAATAACCCTGTTTACATCCACTTTTGACTGCTCTTCACCTATGTGAGGGCCATCTATGTAAAAACAAGTGGTGAGGTAATCCCCTCAGACCGCGTATCTGTGCCTCCTCAGAAGTGGTAAAATTGGTTGTCACGTGTTAAGTTTTCCATAAAGGCAGGGAAATCATTTGCATACAAACTACTTCCATTCAATGTAATCCCGTCATCCGTGCTTGTTAACTCAACTCCAACAACCGTTTTACTATTCCCCACCCTGGTTTTATCTATCATCCTTTGGATTTCTTGCATAGGAACATTCTGACCGTTCCGTGGATAGAACTAGGCGGGAAAACGAGTATCATCTGCGCAAAATCGGGTTACGTTGCCAATATTGATTTCAAGACGAAACCGTTCTACAACGGAAAGAAAGATCTTATTAGAGCCGAGGTGCTTGGACCGAACGAAAGAAAGCCACTTATAGTTGTTGAAGGCGAGTGGAATAATAAAATGGTTGCCAAATGGGCGGACGGAGTAAGTCCTCTAGATACAGTAACTAACGTATCTAACACAACAACAACAATCGTCTTCTGCTACGTTTCATTTGTCAACCCTCTAACTTCGTTGCAGTTTTACTCGACCCGCGCGAAACGGAAGCTTCTCAAATTAACCCGTTCTTCTACTTGTTGTTTTCCACTGACTTCATTTTAAAGTCCTGACGGCCGCATGAACTTGTGCTGACTTTATTTCTCGCCAAATGGTCTGGTTGGTTTGCATTCCGTCGTGATCTTGTTTGCTACTCTCGTGCGGGCTGTTTTAGATTGCACAAAGGCAGTTCCGCGTATGAAGTAGAACGCCGTTATAGCTAACTCGATCAGTCTGGTTAGGTTTATTGTTAACGTAGTCTCGGTCAGTGGAAAGTGGTTTGTGACGCAGGAAGCAAACCATGGGACACGGGTCCCTTTTCCGAGGATCCTCAGTGAAACGGATCACTACGTTGGTCATTAAGGTGACTCAAAACAAATCACTATTTCTGCATAGCCCGATCCTTGAGAGATGTGGAGCACACTCAGGAAGAAGTGCAACCCAACCACAAATCCCTCAGTAAGGGACTGTGCAATACATCCCAACCTATCAGTATTGACTAATCTGAAGAACCAAAATGCCCGCAGCATCCTTTACTCATAGGTTTTGACACAGACCCAACAGTGGTCACTGGATTAATCCCTGAGATACTCAACTTTTTCAACCAGATGTGTTTGCTTTTAAAAGATGAACAGTTGACAGTAACCTGGGCTACCAATATTCTCTCATGGGTTAACGCTAGACGATTCCTCTTGTGAGGAAGAATGAATTGGCGATGCGTTTCGGGTACTTGATCGCATACGGTGCCTCCTTCTTCGGGAACCGCTTTATACCCTCACAGTCCCTTATTTCTGACATTCGGAAATAGAAACAATAGCTGTGTGCTGATGTTCGAAATCATGGATTGTTCATTTCTCTTTTATTAATAGAATAGTAAGAGACACTTCCGGAAGTTCCTACCGAACTTCCGCCAACAGAGAATGAATTAAAATGGCAATTTTGGCATGTGTTACGCCACGTCACATCAAAATATACTGTTGAAAGCGAACAGCACTTCGTAAGGACGTCACAAAGATAGACTTACACCGTCACAGGTTTGAAGCGCCCTCGCTATTACAGTCTGCTGATGAGCCAACTTGAGTTGCTGGTCTGTGACAGGTTTAGTGTGGGAATGGTTCTAAGTAAATCCGCTTAAATGAATCACTACTTACTAAACGAGCAGCAAGGCATTGGTGTTGTACGGAGCACTGGACGATGGCGTGATCTGCGATCCAGTCAACTGTCCCCGCGCTCAGACAATCATCTGATTACTGGGAATAGTTATCATCTTATGAGATTACTCACTGCGGATGACCTGATAGTTACTAAGTCATGGGCTTGAGACTCTAATGCACGCTCAAGGTAACTGCATGATCCGATGCCGACAATTCCGACCACATGGGCTTTTTCGTCCTTATTGGTACTCATCGGGTGGGCTTAGTGGCTAAGTAACGCAATCTTTTGGTTAACAGTTTTAGGCTGTTTCTATCCGGATCATGCGTCCACTGATAAGTTTGCACAGCTGGTGTATTTGATTTTAGAGTGGAGTGACGAGCTATGGCCATATTCAAAAAGTTGTCTGTCTGCCAGCTGTCATCAGTAAATACATAAATCAACCATCAATCAGGTTCCGATCACTTAAGACTGAAACAGACCCTGTATTGCTAGTGAATGACACCCCGTCATCCATCCGAATGCGTGTTGTGCATTATTACGAAGGCAAACCATATTTGGGTTAACTCCTGTACAAAACCGCAGATCAAATGGTCCATTGTCGTACATAGTCCAAAACATGACAAAGGCGTAACTCCCTGTGGAGGTTGATCCTTGATTTCATCTTCTGATTCCCCTTTTGAATGCTATCCATATTATGGTTATTGACAAAGCCCTTTCCTTGATGTGAATCACGGGTTGAGGACGTCCAACAGATTCTATTATTAGTTCCACTTCGGTGTTTTGATGAAACAACATACAGAGACTTTTCTTTGTGAAGCACACTACTCAAGTTCTCCAGTACTATCCGGCAATGGTCTTGTCCGTCTTGCAACTCATCAGCTAGACGGAATCCCCCCGAATTTCCGTAAAATTTATTTTCTAACCGAACACCGGGTTGCATACGATTGGCAAAGTACATTTATTTACGAATTAGGTTAGTGTTAACTGGATATTCAGTCGAACATATCGTTCGTGGTATTCTTCAGATGGATGAGCTGTACGAAGACCGTTTCATTTTTCAGCTGGGTCGACATTCATGGTATCTTTCTGTATTTTCTGGATGGAGTGTATTTCGCCAGTTTCGTACACTTTCATGTTCAAGTAGAACATGAAATTGACACGAACTCAGTGATCGTCCACCTATTGGGCTCCAAGAAGAGCGAGACTAGTCGTGGACTGTGGAAAAACTTTCGTCAACCTTATGTGCAGTGCGTTTCATCAAGAAAATATACTGTAACATCTCGAAGTTCATATCGGCTGAAACATGAGACCGTCTCTGTACAGCATATTCATTTGAAGGATACCATGAACTAGAGGTTCGGTTGAGTTCTAGTCTTTGACACCAATCAATTTTACAAATGAATGTACCTGGCCAGTCGCAAATCTTCTGCAGAAAATGTAAACAAGCCAGAAGTGGTTGGTAACCTTCATACGGCAGCACCTTGAGGCTAATGCCTTGAAAACCCGGGAGCACCATAGACGTGTATCGAAAAATGGGTGTTACACTTTTCGTGTGCGACTGTTCATCACACATTGTTTCTGGGATACTCAGTATTTTATGGCAGAGCCACCGGACATCGCTCCAATCGTAAGTTAGTCTGGATTGCTGCAGTTCACTATCTATCCAATCTTTTCCAGTGTTTCATTCTATATATCATTCATTCTGTATTCTTGTTGTCAATAGTGGCACTGCTCACACTTCGTTCTGCCGATTCGTTTATCGTTTCCGTAGACTACTGAGACGTTCGTGGACACTAAATCCATACCGGTTCTGAGGAAGCAAGTACTTCCCAGAACGGCACAGTCTGAAAACGAATCCAGACGGTAAGTTGCTGGTCGTGCTCTAGCTGCGAATGATTCCTGTTACTTAGTATGTTTTATGGGTACATGGGAGACAAAAACGTTTCTTAAATATACTGTTGCTCATGTTATTTTCGGTTCATTATGGAACCTTGATCAAATACGCTACAGAAAACACTGACATGCCCCAGTAGTGGACACGACACTGCTTCAACACAAAACCTCAACGTACGGGGATTTACTCAAACCTTGGTCACGCTTCCTGTATGTGATTATGTTACCACTGTTTATCACTTCACTCTTTGGACCATGAATATGGAATTCCGGTTAGGTACCCTATATGGGGTAAACTAGGAGTTAGAAATGGCTTCTAAAGTTGTGCATGGAATCAGAGCAACAAATTTGATGAGTTTAGTTGAAATGGAATACGGGCAGTCGTCCATGGACTAGGTCTGAGGTGGATGGGTCTACCTTCGTGATCGGAAACACCACTACTTATACTTTACCTGTGTTCCTCCTTAGGTAAGCATTGTCCAGTTTTCTCCCGTTCAAGCGATCTTTCCTAATAAGGATGTATCAACCGTACAATTATTCTCGGCTTAACATAAATTGGCCTCACTCATAGGTCGATATCTGCACCAAAAGTCCTCATGTATTTTCTTGGGGCTTTCGTTATGCTGAAAAGCACCGCACGGGTGTTTCATCATTATTGATGATTCCTAATAAGGATGTATCAACCGTACAATTATTCTCGGCTTAACATAAATTGGCCTCACTCATAGGTCGATATCTGCACCAAAAGTCCTCATGTATTTTCTTGGGGCACATAGCTTTCGGAATACATTCCTGGTTCTCCACAGTCTGATTAGTTGCCAGCGTCGTCTACCCTCTGCTGTGGTCGTTCTCACAGTAACAGATGCCATAAAACGGAAATCGCCCACTCACTTAAAGTGGACACTGTATGACCCTTACCCGACATTGCCTGGGTCGGTTTCTTAGTGTTACCCACTAGTGGTTCACGCTGATCAGTGCCAGAATTGTTGGTATCTAGACAAAAACTCGCAGGTACTCTAAGCACTGTCTTGTAATTCTCATCAATCATTCAGAGATTGATCATGAAACGCCTGTCTTCTAATCACATAGCCAAAGGCTTCCCTAAAGTATAGGTAACCCCACCATGCGGTAATGTGTGTATAGGTGTTTTGTGTAAACGGAGGCCTAGCTGGGATGTCCATTTTTTATAACTAAATACATACGCATTCCTCCTCATTCTGTTTCTCAAAATCATCAATGACAGCAGCATCAGTGTTGACACCAACGCTTCACTACCGTGCAACCACAAAGCTTGTCTAATTGTATCTAAAGCCTTGGAGTAAAAAGAAGGGTAGAGTTTGTGAGGAAGGCAGCCTGATGCTGGCCTATCGCAGGCATCCTGAGGCGCCTACATCCCCATGTGATCAATCAGACAATCTGGAAAGAAAAGACAACATGAACACCACCTGGACAACCGTCGTATCTGACCAAAAGCGAACCGTTTTCTCGTGGAGTTAGATAGGCTCATGAAGGACTGGTGACAACACTTGCTGCATGATATTAAATGGGGTCCCTGGAAAAATTCTGGGGTTCTGCATCCTGATCGCCTAAACAGCTCGTTTCCGATTGACCCTCCTTATTCAAATGGAGTAGATATCTTGTATCTGATATATCGAGTTTTTTTCAGAACGTACTGTCCCTCAGAAGATCAGTCGCCCAAATACTTCAAATATTCGTTTGGTGTCATAGAATCAGGGATACATCCGGTGTTTTCTTCCCCGAATTTACTTCTTTTCATGTCATCAAGTTGAATAACGACTCGTATTGTCGTTGACCGACTGCAGTCGGTCTGTACCGGTTTGAGTCTTTACATTAGGCCCTCTGTTCGTGTTCATATTTGGGTGGCTCTTCTCTTCGTTACCGTTAGTTATAAGCTACGGTTATGTCAGGTTGGCTATTTCAACTACACGGTGGGGAATTCACACTTTTTATAGGGTCACTGATGCTCGATATGGTGCAGTATTTAGCGCTCCGTTATGGAACATGCTTCATATGCAACTATAGGTTTATATATGTGTTTAGAGTAGTTTAAGTGCTTTCGAGTTAATTTTCTTCTGACAAACAACCCGGAAGCACCGTGATTGAGAAAAAGCGACTGACAGTGGTCCGGACAGGCACTTCGTTTCGCGTGGTGTTTCCCAAAACAGTCCCACACAATGTGAGAGGAGACACTGACTCAGAAGTGGACATGTCGGTGGAACGCAATCCTCGGATCTTCTTGTGGTTTGAGATCCTGGTCCGTCTTCATGGACTTCATCCATAGGTAGAACCGTGCCCCCTACCGTAAACAGCACAGCATCCTAATTTCCTACCTAAGTTATTTCCGCTCTGAAAAAACGTAGAATCGGTCTTTGGATGTTTCCAATAGCTCCAAAGTAATGAGTGCTCCATACATTGTTTTCCATTTCATATGTGTTCCCATCTTCTTTTCTGTTAAGTTTATGGGAGCAGGTCACACGAAACCTGAAAAGTGGTGACATCGATGCCGCGACAGACGCCAAATTCCGCCTGGAGCAAAAGCAACGTGATCTAGCTCGCCACAGGCAAGAAAACAAAATTCAGTGGATTCCAGAATATTTCCGTGGAGAAGGTGGGAACTGGATTTATCGTTCTCCTCTTGTGCAGCGGTTAGCTGATACATCTGATCGGTGCAACTCTAACACTACGGGTCTCCTTCCGGTCGTGGATGGTGGTCGCTGTTTCTCCAACTCATCCTCCGGCTTGGAACTAATAGATAACATTCCACTTCCACATCCTACTCTTCTCAGTGAACAGCTCAGCTAATGCAGCCCATCAGCTACTCCGAAATTTAACTATCTACCGGTTCACAATGCTTGCTCATACGCATAGAATTAGTTTTTTCTCGATACGTTTCATCCACTGAGCCAGCTGGCCGGTCAGCTCGCTCAATCATACATCGTCACTGCCACTTTCATTGTATTTTGCATCGGGACAGTTTCCTTTGTTCTGAAATGGCACTGTTTTGGCCATATTTCTTTCAGTGGAACTGCATTTGACCTCACTTATATTCCAAGTTTGATACCCAGTTGAAACGGTTCTGAATACTCTGGAGTTCTTGTTCCGTCACTGCTTCGCCTGTCCAAGGAGCTTTCATAACAGTCCCTGGGGTAGTCTGGTATGACAATATGGTGCTGTCCAACAACATTCCAATGAACATATCACAACAAAAGAGTGACTGGTAATTTGTTTAGCGTCTGCCATATTGATCCCCATTCGAATTCCAAATTGCTCCTCTCAAATTTCAACAACAAAACAATCGTCTTCTGTTACGTTTCATTTGTCAACCCTCTAACTTCGTTGCAGTTTTACTCGATCCGCGCGAAACGGAAGCTTCTCAAATTAACCCGTTCTTCTACTTGTTGTTTTCCACTGACTTCATTTTAAAGTCCTGACGGCCGCATGAACTTGTGCTGACTTTATTTCTCGCCAAATGGTCTGGTTGGTTTGCATTCCGTCGTGATCTTGTTTGCTACTCTCGTGCGGGCTGTTTTAGATTGCACAAAGGCAGTTCCGCGTATGAAGTAGAACGCCGCTATAGTTAACTCGATCAGTCTGGTTAGATTTGTTGTTAACGTAGTCTCAGTCAGGACCTCTTAGTGCGGTACACGCGGACAGTGGAAAGTGGTGACGCACGCAGGAAGGAAACCATGGGACACGGGTCCTTTTTCCGAAGACCCTCAGTGAAACCGATCATTACGTTGGTCATTAAGGTGGCTCAAAACAAATCAGTATTTCTGCATAGCCCGATCCTTGAGAGATATGGAGCACACTCAGGAAGAAGTGCAACCCAACCACAAATCCCTCAGTCTTTACTGATTGTGTGTACATTGTATAATACATTCCATCTCAGTAGTGACTAATTTGAAGAACCAAAATCCGTAGGTAAGCAGCACCCTTTACTCATAGTTTTCGACTCCATCGATCCAATGACGATCACTGGATTAATCCCTGAAATAATTAACGCGAATCTTTCAACTTTTCAACCAGATGTGTTTGCTTTCCAAAGATGAACAGTTGACAGTAACTTGGGCTACGAATGTTCTCTCTCATATGTGCATGCTAACAGACGTACGCGCTGTTCTCACTTGTTCCTATTTCAAACATGTAAATCTCTTGAAGGGCAATCACTATACGATATCTGCAAGGAGCTGACACTAAATTACAACCGTTGTGCGTTTGCTGTGTACACGTTTCCGGCACTCATCCGGAGTCCCTGTGGCGACATGCTCCTTAAGACTGTTGTCGGTCTCCAACCTATCAGTGCTGCCCTGCCCCTGGGCTCTAGTCTGGGAACCCAATCTTTTTCTGTCTGGTTGGTACACGTTTCCGGCACTCATCCGGAGTCCCTGTGGCGACATGCTCCTTAAGACTGTTGTCGGTCTCCAACCTATCAGTGCTGCCCTGCCCCTGGGCTCTAGTCTGGGAACCCAATCTTTTTCATGTCTGGTTGTTGAACCGTGGTAGTATTCCAGGCCACATACAGGAATGAATCCTCACCCGACATCGACGGTCGCGTGGTATTATCAACCGGGTCGCCTACCTTGCCGCGTACCGCAGGGTGGGTAAGCGGAGACGGTCACCACTGACGCCTCTCTTTTTCCCCTCATGTCCATTTTTCTCCCCACCCGGTTGCTAGCGACATCTTAGTAAGCCCATTCACAAGCACTAACAAATCAGTCAGCCGCCCATTCATGTTAACTACAACGTCTCATTATCACAGGGAACAACGTCAGTGTCGATAGTAATGCTTCACTGCCATATGGCTGCAAAGTTTCTGTTTTTAAAGATTCAGGGTGAAAAGCAGATAAGTGTGTGAAGGAAGGGACCTAGTGGTAGCCTATCGCAAGCATTCTGTAGGGGCTACATTTCTGAGCGTTCAATCAGACAATCTGAAAAGAAACAGACGACACGAACG
This sequence comes from Opisthorchis viverrini, assembly GCF_000715545.1. NCBI lineage: Eukaryota > Metazoa > Platyhelminthes > Trematoda > Opisthorchiida > Opisthorchiidae > Opisthorchis > Opisthorchis viverrini. Next base: position 1,124,322 of record NW_008751732.1, on the reverse strand, counting down.
CGACTGACACCAATTGGTTATCCTTTCTTGCAATGTCTACCGTCAAGTGCAGAGGGTCTCGGAGAGCACACCTGGAAAGTCCGACCACACCAACAGCACCCAAACTCTTAGTAATCTTTCTCACACCCTTATAACAAGCCACGCGTTGTTTAACTCGAAGACACGGGGAACAACACTCATCTCGGTAGACGTGACCCAAATTTCAATACAGATAGACCACATCGCCCTTAGTTACAGGTGAGACACCTATTTGGATTCCGATCACGCACTTGACTTACTGATCTGAGCTATTCGGAAGCAAACCTAAGTAGCACCAGGTGCAAAAATTGTGTACCTGCTGTACAGTAGTTACATCCAATGCAGCTTCGTTCTACGATGGTTTGGAGAAGAGAAGCTGTGCATTGGAGGCAGCAGCGTCAATATATGGTAGTAAGTGCTCTTCATTCGGGAGATCTGAAGGCGAGGCAACAACTCAGATACACGAGCGCGACTTGGCCGTGTCGGAAAATTTTTCTAGGCGTTTATGTGTCCCGTCTTAGGATCCCCATTCAGGGAGACGATAATGACCAGCGCAGCTAAGATTACTGGTGACCGCTTTCATATCTCTCTTTCGGGTCAATGTCTGACCTTACCTGGCTCGTTTCCACCCTTCGCGTGGTTGTGTGAAAATAACCTTTCGAGGAAGTCGGTCGATTGGCTTACGGAGCACGTGGACAAGCCAGCGCAACCCATGGAGTGTTGTTATCTCATCTACTATGGGCGAGTTACCTCCTACGAACGATATTCTACACTTCAAAAGTACTGATCTTGTGTTCCCATCAGACCTGGTCAAACACTGACGGCCTTGACGCCCTCAGCGCACAGTGACAAGCTGTTCTGACCCGTATAATATGGAGCGCACCACAGCCTTGCCTGGCAGCTTTTGATGTTTACCGTAGAAGGTCACACGTCCGTGGGAGTTGGCGCACGGCGCGTCAAGGAGGACCAAGATTTTTTGCAGGGTCTTTGTTCCATAGACACTGCCAGTGCCTGATGGTTCAGAGTCAAAGGCAACTTTCAAGTCTAGGGAGGCAACCATTTTTAGTTGCAAGAAGCAGTGTCGCTGTTGCAGAATCTGTCGGAGAGTGGAAGTGTGAACGATGCATCCTCTTGCATGATGGGACCCATCAAGTCTCAGATCTGTCTCTCCCTGTATTCAGTCAACCCTAGAAGGATAAGACCAGAGAGCACGTTCAATGCCACAGCTACCAGGTTGTTTGCGTGGTGGTTTTCACACAGTGTCCTCGCACTCTTTTGGAATAACTGTTGACGTTCCCGTTTCTGCAGGCACTCCGTATCGCACTAATGAGCTTTGCTGGATAGACAGCCAGGGAATCGCGTGTTTGTAAAGGGCTGGATACAGACCATCTTGTGCCTTCAGTCATTTCGGTGGGAATATTTCGTACTTGATTTCCTCTTCCGGTGGGCGAATAAAGTTTACCTTTCATTCGCTCGTGTGCACCATATCCAGAGGCTGTGTTGCAGAGGGGCAGCTTAACTGCACTTCAAGGTGTTCGGTCTATCTTTCCAGCCAGTGTTTTGGCGAGTGACTTAATGGGCCGCTTTTTTACTCATCGTTTACTGACTGCTGCTTTCCACTTGCCAATCAATCATATCAGTTGATATAAGACAAGGTTGTTTCTGGTGGCAAAAGCCTTATCTATTTTCTGGACTTTCGGTGTCCACCAAAGCTCTTGATCTTTCCTTAGGCTCTTCACTATCTGGCACCTGAAGGGTCTGCGTGCGTTGCCTTAGGTGCATTGATTTCCTGGTATCATTGGGGCTAGCGACCTCGACGATTTCATGGTATTTTGATTCTATCTACGTGCTCACTATGAGTACAGTTTTGGCTTAGTGTAGAGTTGTTGAGCTAGCCCAGATTGGTACTGCTGAGCTACGGGAGCTCTCTGGAGATAAATTGACATGTTTCTTGCTCACCTGTGGGGACCTGAAAGAAAGCGAACTGACAGGCCTACTTCCATCATGGCGTGGTCGGAATCCAGCCGTGCATCCCACAAGGAACGGTAGTCTTGAATTGTGGCTCTGCACCAGTGGCTGATGGCTACGTGACCCAACTGGGTTCATGGTTGACTTGCACTTGGATGCAGCCAAGTTACGCGAGGCCAACGTTTCATTTGAAAGTTCGTAATGGCAAGAAACATTTTACGACCAGCACACAAGTGGAGGATTCGCTCTCCATTGTCTGTGTGACGGGCATCGACCTTGGGGACACTTGAACTGTCTCAGAGTACTCGAACAATTGGAACCCGCCTAAAAACGTTAATAGGTACACCTATTCGCACACCGATTTCGAGCCTAGCATCAACACTCTATATGTCCACGGGACGTTGATGTGGGCAACACGAAAACTCTTGGTTCCATGGTTGCAAGACTCCAAAGGATGGCGGCCCACACAGGTCAGGTATGCTCCGACGAGGGGTAAAGTCGCTAACATATTCATTTCATGGTGATCTTATCCTGGCCCTCCATGTTATATGCGTAGCCCTGTGCTTAGTATATGGTGATTGTACGGTGTATTCACGTGCGTCAGGGAAACGCAACAAATAGGACGTACGCAAAGGTGAAAAATCACGTGACCCATCAACGTTTTCCTTGTGTAGTGGGGAATGGTGGGATAGGGACATCGGTGGACGAAGAACTGTGCGGCCAAGTGGTACTCCCAGGTTGCAGGCCAAGGAAGGGGTTTGGTTAAGGTACCCCACATGGAGACTTAGACTCAAAAGTCTGACCCACAAGGCACTAGGAAGATGTGGGGTTCTGTTCGGGAACCTTGTCCCTAGCCTGTAACGCAAAAGCTGGCAGTAGGGTTTTCTTTGGGGACCTGCCCGGAGCCGACGACTCAATCATTTGACCTGCTCGGCTAAAAAGGTTGGCCTAACCCGAGGGTGCAAAGCTTAAGGCAGTACCGTCTCACTGCTAATGCGCATGCGCACAGCAGGTACCTTCTAAGCAGCATCAGACTCTGGTTGAATAGTTCGCTGACGGTCACGGTTTACAGTTGAGCGGTGAGAGTGCGTGGTTTCTAATGCCGACCTTTTCTAACGCGTCGTTCCTGGGAGGGTGCAGCATCGCTGCTTCCATGAATATCGATATGTTAGTCATCTGGGAGAAACAACTTACTGTCACCACACTCTAATGCCGACCTTTTCTAACGCGTCGTTCCTGGGAGGGTGCAGCATCGCTGCTTCCATGAATATCGATGTTAGTCATCTGGGAGAAACAACTTACTGTCATCACACTCCCATCGCGGAAGACCGTACGGTTTTATTCGTAGGCTGCCTCGTAGTAGAGGCCCTCGTTGTTCTTGGTCTGACTGCTTCCCTTTGGCTTTCCTGGCATGGTTGCACATTGTACACCGAAGTTCCAGTGAGTTTAGCCCAAAGAGTAATTGCAACACCCAGGCCCGACCACAACGTCAAGGTGACAGCTTTAGATCGAGAGCAGTGGGCAAACTGATTTCGACTCTTACTGAAAAGTAATATCCGCAAACCCTCAAGAAGCTGGTCGCTTTACTTCGGGGACGTTCTGAGCAGCGGATGTCTAGTAAACCATGAGCTTGCCCGGGGCGAGATGGCCCAAGTGGTTAGAGTGCAAATTTACTGACCAGAAGGTCCGTGGTTCGAACCCGACCTCTGTCTCTCGACTCCCCTGTCTAGGCTTGGGCAACCTGGCAATATCCCAGCCCTCGTGCAACCTTGGGGTGGCATGGCAGTTAGGCGCCGAAAGGGTGCTACAGCTGAACGATTTTTTTCCGAAGCTCGGACAAGTACTCCCTCTGTTCGAGTGTGTAATAGAACTCGACAAACTATCATGTCAGGTATTGGGCCGGATCGAGAAGCATGGTCCACAAGTTTGAGGAAATGGGGCAAGCGAAAAACGATAGAAACATGCAAAAATTAATCTGGTGAGCAAAACAACCAATCGGTCGACCAGCCCTAAAAAAGGATTCTTGAATGGTTGGCCTGAAAACTTCCGACAAAGATTCAACTGGCTACCTACAACTATTCATTATGGCTCCCAACTGGCCGCGAAGCGCCGGACAGTAAATCTGGAACCTCTGACAGCTTCAGAAGCGTGCGAACACGGTATCTCCCTCAAGCGTCACCAGGTGGCTGGTTCTGACGAACCCCATTCGCTCTGTATAGGGATGAAGGTCAAACCTCCAGTTGATGCCTCTACATGAGTAAGACGCCCAACCAACTCATGATGAGCTGGAAACGGTGCTCGTGTTGAACACGATAGCCACAGAACAATTAGCATCAATCCGTTGTAAATGGACTATGTGCATCGTCTTGCGGGCGCTCGGGAGACATGACTCGAGAACACCAAACATGACTTCGACCCCGAAGTGGTTTTGCGAACCATATCCTCATATCATCAAGTTTCAGAGCAATGGAATGCGTGTAGGCGCTCTACAACCTTCACGGTCCTTGATTTCACGGGACACACTTCTGTCGACCGCTGTTCTTTTCAGCGCGTTTGAGCAACAGGGCGTACCCCGGAAGTCCGCGCGCTGCCTGTATGCACATGTTTGTGGGCGCCTGTGGAAACATAAACGGCCCGCTAAAAGTCTTCTTACAAAGTGCGTCCGAAAAGGGTCATGACCGTATAAACCATACCTTTGCATACACCATTAACTCGTAATTCTCACTCCATATTTTGAGCTCATGTACTACCGTTATTAGACGACTAAAGCGCACATTACGCCCTTCTATTCTGTCTTCTTTCTAATCTCGTCCTGAAACTCTTCGACTCTCGCGACATCCACTCTGTCCATGTTTGTTTGGCTTCGGCATTCATGATGTAGTGGGAACTCTGGAGAATCTTCAAAATCCCCGGTGTGCAGGCCCCTCCGGGCGAGAATGTTGTCAACGTGGGGTACGCAGACGAAGAACCGGAGCCCGCAAGCACTAAAATGACAACCGGCTACGATCATCGAATCCTTCAGGCTTTGCACCTAGAAACTGCAGTTGCGGGACGCATGGTCTTTAAAGATACCTGGGACTTCAAGGAGACAACTGAGGTGGCGGTACATGACTCAAATTTAGTTATCTATGATGGTCGACAGACCAAGTCGACGCACGAATCTCTAACAAATGCGTCGGCCAATTTGCACATCAATGGGCTTTAAAGGATGCGTGTATCAGGGTACAGTCTGGGCTTTAGTACTGTACGGCTGCGAGGTTTCGGGTGGAGGTTCCAAGATGTCTTCAAGTCTGAGTAACGATTTCTCAGGACTAGGGACAACCGGCTGGAATTACCAAATTCACATAGGGACGACTAGTGAAAAGGTCTTTGTTAAAACAGAAGGCACTGCAAGGGGAGCCATGTGCTACGCATACCGAGTTACCGTTAGCCGGGAAGAGCACTTTACTCCGTATTTAATTCGAAATGACCAAAACTTAGACACCGACAGAATATAAAATGACGGTGGATGAAGGGTGTTATCAAAGGCTGTTGTTAGTCTTTTGCCCTTTTTGTGATTGACTGGCGATACAGAAAAATATGGAAGTTGGTGGATTTCGGTGGCACTCATGTCAATTTCTATCCAATATGTCTAAGTAAAATCTGGATGTGCGGGCTCCTGCTCGTAATGACCAGACTTGGGTGCGCTCCCTGTCCAACTTTCCTCCATCGTACGATTGCATTTAGATTAACAAACACGGTCCTAAGGTAGTGGAGTACCAGTGTTCTCTGTTGTTGCTGTCAGTGATGATGATGGGAAAATTTTTAAACCAAGTAGCAGAAAATCCATAGAACCCGAGTAGGCCCTCCCTAGCGGTGTAGCGAATAACTGAAACAGTGCCAGATGACCTATCACCCGCAACTCCTGAGTCTAAACAGACGATGGGCAGGTGCACCGAACCGCCGCAGGTGATAACCAGTAAGCGATTTTCCTCACACTCTGGCTTCCTTAGAAGGATTCTTACTATTTCATATTTCCTATTTTTTTTGGATCCTTGTTGACTATGTTTAGCTACTGACTTTCCTAATTCACGTTTGTCTAGATTTGATGGAATCAGCCACTAACTGTGACCAAACGGGCATCTCAAAATTTCCCCTTGCTCTACAGAACTGTCAACCAAGTGAAGAGCTTATTGCGTTCCTAATAGTTGAAGTGTTGTCAGCGGATAATTAACTAGGTTGGCCTGAGGAGCTTACTGACCGTCTTGCGTGCTGAACTGGGCTCAAGGACCGTAAGTAGATTCAACTTGTATCCATCTGCCACCTGAATCTCAGTTCTCCATTGAAACCGCAGTGCACAATGTGCTTGCCTCACCACTCGACGCTGCGACCAGGACTGTCACCAAGAAATCCCGCAGTATCAGCCGTTTAAGGGCGGACAAATCAGACAACAGACAATGGTGCTTCGTATTTCTCTGGCCTCCGCGACTCAGTGCTGCCACTAAGCCTAGAAACCATGAATACCAGCAATACTTCTGGTAGGGACCGATAGTATATACGGTTGATATGGCGACCTCGGATTCAACTTTGCCCATAGTATTTTTATGTGTGGCTGCCCTGTCGCAGGTACACCTCTGCCAAGAAATGATTAATTTGCCTACTTTTTGTCGTCTTCGTAACCACGAAAACTCGTATTTTGGCTGGTACCTCTCCACATACCAGCAGGCGCGTGAGGTAACCATCAATCACTTTTCTCGAAATGCAAGAGAGATGGCCCAGTGGTTAAAGCACGAAATTACTGATCAGGTCTGTGGTCCGAACCCGATCGTTACACCTCAGCCGCTCTTGTTTGGGCTTAAGCAGCTCATAGGTAGGTCAGGCGTCGCACTTCCCTCTTTAGACATGGTAGCTAGGCATCCAAAGGATGCTAAAGCTGAATCATTTTTGGACTTACGAAAATTAGCGCAGTACTGGATCATAGACTGTACCTGTCGAGCTTGGTGCGAAAAAATGGTAGGAAACTTTACCACCTGTAAAAGTAATACACCAAAAATCCATGCATGTGCTTAACTGCTATAAGACCAGTACAAGTATCATCATTGCCTTACTTTTTTCCATACATTGGCTGTGAATAGATTTTTCCCTGAAACTAGACCTTGCCTCCAAAACACCAAACCTAAATTCAGCCTTAAACCCCCACGCCATAACCACATCGCCCGACTCATTTACAATTAGTTGAACCAGATCGTTAATGTGGACACCAATAGAAGGCTGGGGATAATCGTGGTCGTGCTTTCTGATTGCTTCATATCCTGTTGCTTTCCTACATCAAAACGTCCCAGCGCCCCGATGTGCTTTCGGCCGCCTGCATACAGGTGCTGTCTTGCAATCATCGCGTTGATTAACTTCATGAAGCCTCGATTATCGAATGCCACCCGCAGCACCGCAGAGCGCACACCAACATCACAGACAACCGGGCCTCCCACCCAACCAACCAATCAAGCAATTTCGCGAAGCAGAAACCGAAGAAAGTAATAACTCAGTAGTATTACCCCTAAGCTAACGTGGTTCAAACCACACAATGAACTGCACAACATTTAACCAGGCGGCTTCATATGCAGGTAAACATAAATGAAAGGCGGGATGTATGCAGTCGAAATAAACAGCACCATCTTTGCCAACAAAGCGTATGGTTTGTCCTGTTTGAAAGGTAGAATTCCGCCGCCCTTTCCTTCTATGTCAACGGCTTTATCCATGGCTTCCCACTTATCGTATAACGACTTCGGCCAACGGTAATCACGAGTAGTAAGCACGCTGCGTCTGAAAACTGGGAACAGATTCTAATGAATAGCACAAATACATTAGGATACACACCAAAATTACCCGAGATGCCATTTTCACAGGGAACGCGCATAGGCACCACGCGGTCTCAAGGTCAGCCACCTGGTGATGTTCAGTTTACTAGTCAGTCGACAAGGGACACCAACGCGCAACTCATCCAAAAATTATCACCAAAATTTTATTGAGCATTTAGCCGCGGAGCGAAAAAGAGGGCGTATCACAAGAACAAAATTCATAAATGCTCATAATCAGCAATGAAAACACGAGAGGGTCACCGTGGGAGAGACTTCAGTGGAAGAATTCAACAATTATTCACGCATTGATACACACTCAAGGCTTTCGCCCAAGTCCTTGCGTTTACAAGTTTACCGCTCTGCGCTGACAACTTAAAGAGCCGTGCTTCGTCCATTTTCGTTCGTGCCTTTCAGGTACACCGCAGTCGCAGTATGATAAGAACAAAACCGACCCAGAACACTTGGTCGAACGCCTCGATCCTGTTTATTAATCCGCGAATCATTGAAAGTAACCAGTGCACGCGATCGTTTATAACAGTATGGGGTCAATAGTATGTTAGAGCTAATTAAGATTATTGGTCGATGTTTGCATCGTGCAACTGAAACAGAGGACATCGCACTTGAGCGTGAAAATACCACTGCATTCAAGCCATGTGAGCAGGCAATGGCTAATCACGAATCAAAAATGCCGCTAGCATGTATCAAGGAACCGGATAAATTATACTTATTAGAGGGCTGATTTTTTTGCATCGTGCAACTGAAACAGAGGACATCGCACTTGAGCGTGAAAATACCACTGCATTCAAGCCATGTGAGCAGGCAATGGCTAATCACGAATCAAAAATGCCGCTAGCATGTATCAAGGAACCGGATAAATTATAATTATTAGAGGGCTGATTTTTTTCAGGATCCTGAGTGTCTGAGTTTTTTTATTGCTTTATTGGCATTATTTATATTGAGCCCCCTCCCTTTAGGAAGAACTCCAGAAGTCACGCTGAATTATTTTCCAGCTAGTTTAGGAAACAGGTGTCCTATAGTAGGTACATCACTTCAGAAACGGACCTCAAGGTTAAACTGAGAAAGCATTGAATTTTCCGGATACAAAAGAAACTTTTCGCCCTAACTTCAGAGTGCACATCGGTTAGTTTAACTTCGGCAAGGAAGCTAGCAGCTGAAATCCCGGACATATGAATACGGCGGTACTTTCTTTACCAGGTGCACTTGATAATTTCACGTTCATCTGTGCGCGAATCCACTCGGGTCCGATTGTGGGCCTGACTTTCCTAGTCCTGCACATAGCACACATTGATGCCCAGGCTTGGACCGTCCGGTTCTCTAAACCAGAAGATAATAGTACCCTGTCTGTTAACGCAAAAATTTACATGCCTTGTGCTCCAGCATCCAAGGCACGGAAAAGAGGCCTGTAATTACCTTGCTTCCGGAGTTCTACAGCGAGCTGGCATCTTAGACCGTCTCTGGTGAGAAGCAAAGTCCTTCGGGAAGCCATTAACATAGGTGGTCATAAGCCAACCCAAGAGGGTTCCAATCCACTATTTGGGTGAACTTAACAAAGTGCTTTCGGGATGCTGAAAAAAGAACACGCGCCCATCTTCCTCACCCTGGTCAAACCAATCATGCAGGTAAAAAAGAGGGCACTTTACATGTATGTCCGGACAAACAACAAATAACTCATTCCCGCTTCCACATATGGACGACGCATTGGTTGACTGAAAGTGATTCTCCACTCTTGATTTAACTTCTGGATATTGGCCGGTCGAGGCTTATTTAAAAGACCATTGCGAAACGGCTTTCGCAATGCCATATGGTCTTTATGAACCCAAAACAACGTCATCGGACTTACGAATACACCAGTAACATCTAAGCGGCTCATACCGACGTTACTTGCAGGGTTGGTCCCTAACTCTTGCTTGATGTACCTAAACGACATCATTGTTCATGGCCGGACGATTGGTGAGCACAAAAGTCGGCTGCGAGGAGTCATATATCGCACCAATTAGGCCGGCCGAACCCTCCGCGCGGAGAAATACAAGTTCCTCCAACTTGAGGCACTGTCCTTCGTCCACATTCTCTCTCCCGAAGGGGTCGGAACGAACCTGGATAAGACCAAACACATTGCTGAATGACCGCTACCGACGGATATCCATGGCCCACGCAGCTTCCTCGGGCTTACATTATACTAGCGGAGATCCACTGAGGGTTTTGTCGGAAAAAGCGCACCACTTCACAGGCTTACCCACGAGGGTCGAAAATTTCCGTGAACTGTAGAATGTGCTGAAACCTTCAACCACCCTAACCAGGCATTAACCTATCTTAGCTTACAAGTATTTCTCACCTGGTGCAGGAGAGTTTGTCTCAGATACTGATGACGGCGAAATGGCAATTGGCCCCGTACTCCCTCAACGTATGGCTGATCGAGACGTTGCTAACGCATATGGCAGCCATGTACACATGAAGGCAACCACTATGCCGCCCGACTTAAACTGCTTGCTCCGGTGTATTTCCTCCATCACGTCCGGCCGTAACTGTTTGCCAGGCACTTCCCTATCCGGACGTACCATTACTCACCACGGTGTTTGGAGAGTTTCCTCGGGCTTGATGTCAGACTGTGCGCTTACTAGAGGACATTTATTGTATGGGCACTAGACACACGAATACCAAAACCATTTCCCGAAGAGCAGCCAAGAAACCGGAGTCCATTTTGCGTCTAATCGAATGAACTGGGAAGAACAATCCAGGGAGATGGATATTGGTGAGATTTTCTGCCTCAGGCAACAGGGCAATTCCAAACCCTCTGGCCTCCTGTTGGCCTCGAGATCCCCGGCATCAGGGAGTTTGTGGTTAGATTGGGGCAAGTACAAGTGCTCCACTTTGTGGATAGTCAGGATGGTTAGCTCGGCGTCGTTTTTCCAGTTAACTGCGTCCAGCAGACCATCACAGATGTCCACCGAGATATTGAACATGCTTGGCATGAAACGGAAATGCACGTTAGGTGGCACTATTGGTGGTTACTGCTACGCTGCAACTCCGCGGATTTCTGCCGGCACTGTTTTGTTCCTGCGAAATCGAAGCCTCTAACCATAACATTTAGGAAACTGCTCCGACAGATTTCCGTGAAACGACCAAACCATCGATTGGGTGTTGACGTTATCAGACCTCTGTCGAAGTCCGGAAAGGAAGAGTTTCATCGTCTTTATGGTGGACTACTTACCCAAATGTTTTGTGCCATTGAAGCAGCAAGATGTCTGTAGATTGCGTCGGTAATAATCGCTGAATGGGTATCGCACCATGGGGTACCAGGCATTCATCACTTGGATGGGGGCCCGGCTTTTGACGGTTACTTACTGCGGGAAACGTGTGCACTCCTGGAGACCCGTTAAACAAGGACAACACTGCACCCTCCAGAAGGAAACGGTCCGATAGAATGCATCAACCGGACTATAAAGAGAAAATTAACTACCATCGTGGGTCGCTATGAAGGGGAACGATGGGATGTACACACTCCGCTGATAGTACTAATAATGAAGTTTTTCCTAACTAGCTAGTGGCATAGCGTGAGACATGATCAGGAGGTCACGGTCAGAACTGAGCACAACTGGGGGAATTTGAGGGGATTGCACGAAAAAGCTACAAAACTATAAATAGTTCACAATATCCGATGCAGGTTCGACCACGCCCAAACTTCCACGAGAAAAGAGACCCAGCTTTCAAGAGTTCGTCTTACTTTGAGGGAGCTATGTTAAGCGGTGGCAAGACGAGATCGCTAAGTTTCGAAGGTGATGGTTAAAAAGCATATAGGTAGAGTGCAAAGTGAGGCATCCTGCCTGGTGGATGATGAAAAAACTTTAAATTGCGGATAATGATGAAGCAGAACGGCGAATTTGGTGTGCTAGCTGGATTGTCACGATCTGTGAACTAAAGTATAAAATCACAGATGAGACCTTTTCGGCCTTGAACTGTTGGGCTTATGGTCAGGGTCATAAAAAGTGAAAATGAAGATGATTAAGCAGAGCAATCAGTGATGCAGATGAACTGAGGGGGGTCCCATAGTCATGGTGCACAGTGAAACCGTAGAGACTAGCCAGCGTAACTGTTGGGGGGGTCTGCAGCAAAAGCTCCTTGGGGAAAGATTTGTGTGCTGAAGCACATGGCGGAACGCAAACTACAAAGAAAATTGCTGGCTCCGTGAGGAGTATAGAATGAAACTCAATTAGATGTTTGTATCCGAAACGGAAGGTTCAGTGGTTCAGAATGAACGGTCCTGGAGGCGGCTGGGGCCAGGTAAAGAGCTTGTTCGCGGTTGTAGGTGAGGGCAAGGGCATCGCCCAAAGTATGAAGTGAATAGCTACAAACATACCATCAAACTGAGTATGGCAGCGCCAATCCATCATTGCACTGACATACTTCGGTGGACAACTCCTTGTGTGCTGAAGCACATGGCGGAACGCAAACTACAAAGAAAATTGCTGGCTCCGTGAGGAGTATAGAATGAAACTCAATTAGATGTTTGTATCCGAAACGGAAGGTTCAGTGGTTCAGAATGAACGGTCCTGGAGGCGGCTGGGGCCAGGTAAAGAGCTTGTTCGCGGTTGTAGGTGAGGGCAAGGGCATCGCCCAAAGTATGAAGTGAATAGCTACAAACATACCATCAAACTGAGTATGGCAGCGCCAATCCATCATTGCACTGACATACTTCGGTTTCTGGACAACTCCATGACGGCGGTCACGTTTGCGGTTTTCGGGCTGGGATGTGCAGTTCTGTGGACAGCGGGACTTTCTGGGGGGCTAAACCAGGGAATTCTCTGATCCAGACCAGAGCCGTTCTAAGGTCACGGGTATGTTCTTGTCCGGGTGGGGATCCGTTCGGGTGCAAAACACAGATCAGATGGAGTGAATACCAGCCAAAGAAGGCGAACGAATCAGGTGTAGCCAAAGGCGGAAGCTTGGGAAGGAGGAGGAAATGCTGGCTTTTTGATCAGCTGTACACTAGTCGACAGGCTATGCGCCGGCATTCCCACGACTCGACCATGCCCTCCGACTACATTCAGACGCAGACACGCCTGTGGCCCCCGCAAACCTCCTATGGGGTAAGGGGTACGCTCGATCGCTCCACGATCGTCTACTCGCTGCAAGTCGCTAGTGACAACAGTGGACATGCGCAGACAGCAGGAGACCGTTTATGACCGCAATTTAAACGGACTCGTATGTAAACTAGGCAATAATGCGCACTAAAATCACCCGAAAGCTCCGCCGGATGCACCCACATAGGAGGGTCTTTATGTTACTGCTTTGAAGAAGAAATATGTCATTCGTGACCTTTCTCAGCCGCATACGGATGCACAATGACTACATTACAACCCTTTGAATCTCTATTTTCATCATCTCCCGTCACCCATCCGTCAGCGTCCAACCACCTTCCACCTGTCAGACATAAGCCTTAGATTTGTACATTCGACACAAACACTTTCTGGTCATTGAGGACAATGATCATGCTCGGGGGCGCACTGTGATGCAATTGAAATTGACTGTATCTGTTTTCACGTCTGTCATATGACCTTATTTTTGCCTCTATTGCGGGGACCGCGGACGAGCAGCCACGAGCCCCGGATCAAGGGCAGTAATCTGCTTGACCGTGACCTATTTTTGTATTTCACGGGACCCGTGTCCTTGGTTTCGGTTTCAATATACGCACGTTGTTGCTCCGCTCCGATCTCCTCTCCTGTGTCACCCAATCTGTGCGAATTTGCTCTCTGTGTGCCTTGTGGATGTAATAAAATCAATTCCCATATCCGCACATTTCAGAACCATATGCATCGCCACATCGTCGTGAACGACAAATACACCAGCCCTCCTGACCTCTCACTCTAAGATGGCTGAAAGTGGCTTTGTGTATGATGTTTGTGAGTCCGGTGAGAGGCTCTGTGTAAAAGGCTGCTTTCTTAACGGTTTTCTTCCGCAGTTGAATTTGAAGTAATCGCAAAATGACAAGCAATAATTACGCCCACTATATCTGCGCTAACCTAAAGTTGGAACGGCCATTAGCGATTTGTGAATGAAAAGACCTCTACCGTCGAGGCAGACGTTCCAACCAAGTCAAAGAGTTAATAATAATAAAAATGTTTATTCCCAACTTGTGGGCGGCATACCATCTGGCATGATCATGCGTTTACAGTCAGGCTGGTGTGTGACTGCGGGATTTGCGGGTAGTGGCGATTGCGCGAAGAGGGGACAATTTCATAAACAGTGTGAAGTACTCGATTAAATAATAATGAGTTTCTTTCGCAAATTGTAGGCAACAATGGGTATGAGGTGCGACTAATTCAATGACTCAGTCGGTTGATAAGAACTAAAACTGGAAAACCACTGCCGGCCATGAGTGGCCTTAGGCGGTTGGATAAATGGCCGGAGTCACAACGAGCAAAAGTGGAGGTGAAGTTGGGATAGCTCGAATAGGGAGAACATGGCAAGTTTAGTCTCAAGAATGTGGTTTAATCTGAAAGTAAGCAGACTCACTGGTTGCACTGTTGTATGGAAGTCAGCTGAAGGTGTTAGGTTAGATGGGGACACAGAGGTGGTTGAATTCGAACGAGTAGTCCAACAGGTTGGAATGAAAGTCATGATGGCAGTTGGGGTCAATAGAACGAGTAGGCAAGAGGGCTCGGTTGAGAGGAGGAGTGGAACAGTTGCGGGTGTGCTATCAAACTGAGTATGGAAGTGCCGTGCCATCATTGGCCTGACATGCTTCAGTTTTTGGACAGCCCCGTGATGAACATCACATTTGGGATGATTCGGCTAGGGTGTGCAGTTCATTGGGCAGCGGTATTCATTTCAACCTGGTTGAAGAAACAAGCGGGAACGAAAACAATATGGGGTTGTAGGTTTTCTTGGTACGCTTGGTGATCCCGGAGTTGTACAGCATAGACCAGGTGGAGTGGATATGAGCTAACCTTGTCGTCCAAAACGGTCACATCCGAATTTCCAAGCTTGGGAAGATGGGGGGATGGGAAGAGATTCGCGAAACATGGTGAGTTCGAAGGGACTTAAAATGTGATAATATGCATTAATATACACAGAAAGAAAAACTTGCTGCAACTAGGGTGATGGCAAGTGACTATATGGAGTAGGAAATAGATTTGTACTTGACAGGCTAGCAACCAGGGGTTGAGTTTGCTAACATACGATATTATATTACAAGGGATCTAGTAAAGGCCGATATAAGTGCGCAGAAGCGTGGTATGTGCTGGCGGAAGTGGACTACGAAGATAACTGGTTAATTGGGTGTTTATGACATGAGTTGGGTAACACCAGGTTAGAAAGTGTGCGCGCGAGAAATAGTCAGCAGTCCCCGAAGCATTACTATCGATTCTAATCTGTGGTGGTGCACGATAAAGACTTTCGTGGCGAGAAGATGTATTCTCTGTTTGGATGGTGGAATGGGCTTTGGTGCAGTCTAGCCTCTGTTCTGACGAAGGCAGATACAGTTATGCTCGTCGATGTAGGCCATGGGCATTGCAGAGTATCTTCGGGCCAACCCAAGTGAACTTTTAATTTTTTGTTTTGCCTTTCAGATGATAGGCCATCTGCATTGCAAGATGCATAACTCAACCGAGGCGAGCCCAACGCCGGCAGCAACAAACAGAAGTCAGCAGTACCGCTCTTTCTATTCTATGTATTTAAAGGCCAGACTCAGAACCACCAGCGATGGGCGATGCACCCGTGCTACTGGAGGGGTGGTGGGTATACGAACGCACCATGGTGCAACGTCCGTCACAAGTAGGAAGTTCTTCGTTTTTATGCTGGTCAGCTCACGCCATATCTAGCTCAAGGCAAAGTTGGACCTTCAGTAAATGAGCGAACCACCAACAGCGTCGTTGGAGCAATTAGTGTGCTTAGGGGCAGGACACGCAGGCAAAGCAATGAGGTGTCAGCGGTTTCAATTCCTGTCACAAATTGCACGGAGTGAGTTGGTCTTGTGTGTGAGCGTAACACGCTCGTCCGGGAAACATTAAAGATGTGGTGAAGTATGCGCAAGCAATTAAACTGGATATGGTAGACGCGGTAACGTCACCGCGACGCCAAAGGTGGGTTTTTGGACGGTCTCGTGCACGAAGGCCTTGAGTGAGCCGTTCAGGGATGTCATCGTATTTAGAACTTCCCAAAGGATCGTGGGAATTTAAGACCGGGACGCCTCAACTATATCCAAGGGTCCATCGATTGTGCACGATGTTTCATCATTACATGTAAAAAGAGGCAGTAGGACAGCCGTGTCTACATTGAGAGTTCAAATTAGGGAGGAGTGTCGAAAGGTATATTGGAAAGCACAATGATGTGAGTTAGACCACGGTAAGGAATAACATGCAGCTAACTACTCCAATGAGGCAAAACTGCCCCATTTCATAATTGGCAATCGATATCCCGGCGTGGTAGTAGGTATCTAGTCGATGCGAACAGGTACGGGCATGTGTGATTATGAGGGACGTTCATTGA
>NW_008751732.1:1093625-1104740 GCF_000715545.1 Opisthorchis viverrini | reverse complement strand
AATGTGGTTTAATCTGAAAGTAAGCAGACTCACTGGTTGCACTGTTGTATGGAAGTCAGCTGAAGGTGTTAGGTTAGATGGGGACACAGAGGTGGTTGAATTCGAACGAGTAGTCCAACAGGTTGGAATGAAAGTCATGATGGCAGTTGGGGTCAATAGAACGAGTAGGCAAGAGGGCTCGGTTGAGAGGAGGAGTGGAACAGTTGCGGGTGTGCTATCAAACTGAGTATGGAAGTGCCGTGCCATCATTGGCCTGACATGCTTCAGTTTTTGGACAGGTGATGGATGAACATCACATTTGGGATGATTCGGCTAGGGTATGCAGTTCATTGGGCAGCGGTATTCATTTCAACCTGGTTGAAGAAGCGGGAACGATTGGGCAGCGGTATTCATTTCAACCTGGTTGAAGAAACAAGCGGGAACGAAAACAATATGGGGTTGTAGGTTTTCTTGGTACGCTTGGTGATCCCGGAGTTGTACAGCATAGACCAGGTGGAGTGGATATGAGCTAACCTTGTCGTCCAAAACGGTCACATCCGAATTTCCAAGCTTGGGAAGATGGGGGGATGGGAAGAGATTCGCGAAACATGGTGAGTTCGAAGGGACTTAAAATGTGATAATATGCATTAATATACACAGAAAGAAAAACTTGCTGCAACTAGGGTGATGGCAAGTGACTATATGGAGTAGGAAATAGATTTGTACTTGACAGGCTAGCAACCAGGGGTTGAGTTTGCTAACATACGATATTATATTACAAGGGATCTAGTAAAGGCCGATATAAGTGCGCAGAAGCGTGGTATGGGCTGGCGGAAGTGGACTACGAAGATAACTGGTTAATTGGGTGTTTATGACATGAGTTGGGTAACACCAGGTTAGAAAGTGTGCGCGCGAGAAATAGTCAGCAGTCCCCGAAGCATTACTATCGATTCTAATCTGTGGTGGTGCACGATAAAGACTTTCGTGGCGAGAAGATGTATTCTCTGTTTGGATGGTGGAATGGGCTTTGGTGCAGTCTAGCCTCTGTTCTGACGAAGGCAGATACAGTTATGCTCGTCGATGTAGGCCATGGGCATTGCAGAGTATCTTCGGGCCAACAGTGAGTGAACTTTTAATTTTTTGTTTTGCCTTTCAGATGATAGGCCATCTGCATTGCAAGATGCATAACTCAACCGAGGCGAGCCCAACGCCGGCAGCAACAAACAGAAGTCAGCAGTACCGCTCTTTCTATTCTATGTATTTAAAGGCCAGACTCAGAACCACCAGCGATGGGCGATGCACCCGTGCTACTGGAGGGGTGGTGGGTATACGAACGCACCATGGTGCAACGTCCGTCACAAGTAGGAAGTTCTTCGTTTTTATGCTGGTCAGCTCACGCCATATCTAGCTCAAGGCAAAGTTGGACCTTCAGTAAATGAGCGAACCACCAACAGCGTCGTTGGAGCAATTAGTGTGCTTAGGGGCAGGACACGCAGGCAAAGCAATGAGGTGTCAGCGGTTTCAATTCCTGTCACAAATTGCACGGAGTGAGTTGGTCTTGTGTGTGAGCGTAACACGCTCGTCCGGGAAACATTAAAGATGTGGTGAAGTATGCGCAAGCAATTAAACTGGATATGGTAGACGCGGTAACGTCACCGCGACGCCAAAGGTGGGTTTTTGGACGGTCTCGTGCACGAAGGCCTTGAGTGAGCCGTTCAGGGATGTCATCGTATTTAGAACTTCCCAAAGGATCGTGGGAATTTAAGACCGGGACGCCTCAACTATATCCAAGGGTCCATCGATTGTGCACGATGTTTCATCATTACATGTAAAAAGAGGCAGTAGGACAGCCGTGTCTACATTGAGAGTTCAAATTAGGGAGGAGTGTCGAAAGGTATATTGGAAAGCACAATGATGTGAGTTAGACCACGGTAAGGAATAACATGCAGCTAACTACTCCAATGAGGCAAAACTGCCCCATTTCATAATTGGCAATCGATATCCCGGCGTGGTAGTAGGTATCTAGTCGATGCGAACAGGTACGGGCATGTGTGATTATGAGGGACGTTCATTGATTAGACTGGGTGGAACTAAGGTAGCTCGGAGGTTGCCGAGACGCCAAGAGATTCCTGTTGGCGTTCTACAACAAGGTGGCTTCATAATAGCGCTGTTACGGCCTAAATTTAAGCGTAGTGGTCTTCCGATTGGAGATGCCTCTGAAGCGTCCCACCACATGTGTTTAGTGAATCTTGCAGCATTTTCCGGTCTGCTTTCTATGAGTTCTTTGATTAAAAGGAGGAGCGCCGGAGATACATGAGATAAACAATGCGGCTCACACCGGTGGCAGGACGTCAGACAAAAGTTGTTTCCATTTTAATTACCTCTTTCCCCCATTGCGGAAGACAGGTGATGAGGTTCAGCATGCGGTGGGGGTATCACTGGGGGGAGTTTGGCATGCAGATGAAGTGAGGGTTGTCAACCGCACAGCCTTTCGCATAGTTGTGGACAGGACGCGCTAGGGAGGCGGACATGGTAAAGAAAGACATAGAAGGCTCTCCAAATGCTTCCACACACACAAGCGCTGTCCGTCAGGGATGCCACACTCTCCATTCTTAATTTTTTCATCGATGAGAAAATGAAACTAACGATGAAGTGTTTCCGGACAGCGGTGTTCACATAGTCTGGAATATGCGGACGAAATTGTTCTCATCTTCGAAGAGAAGAGGGCGCGAGTGCTTTTTGATGAGCTAACTAAAGTAATCCCGTTCGTTGGTATGCACTGCGCACGCCAAAAACGTATGCTTATGCTCCTCAACTTGCAGTTATTCAAAACGTCACTCAGTCCTTGGACGAGCACATGAATTTGTGGAGCGTTCTATGTTGATTTAGAGATGTATTAGTGCACTGTTGTTACTGTCCATAGTCTAAATCAGGTGTATGCACTAATAAACGTTTTTTAGCATGGTTTAAAGTGGAGGGGTGCAACACGTATAAAAATAGATACAATGCGAAATGCAAGCAAGTCAAAAAAGGAACTTATCATCTGTGGGAGTTTAGCTCGGAGGTTGCCGAGACGCCAAGAGATTTCTGTTGGCGTTCTACAACAAGGTGGCTTCATAATAGCGCTGTTACGGCCTAAATTTAAGCGTAGTGGTCTTCCGATTGGAGATGCCTCTGAAGCGTCCCACCACATGTGTTTAGTGAATCTTGCAGCATTTTCCGGTCTGCTTTCTATGAGTTCTTTGATTAAAAGGAGGAGCGCCGGAGATACATGAGATAAACAATGCGGCTCACACCGGTGGCAGGACGTCAGACAAAAGTTGTTTCCATTTTAATTACCTCTTTCCCCCATTGCGGAAGACAGGTGATGAGGTTCAGCATGCGGTGGGGGTATCACTGGGGGGAGTTTGGCATGCAGATGAAGTGAGGGTTGTCAACCGCACAGCCTTTCGCATAGTTGTGGACAGGACGCGCTAGGGAGGCGGACATGGTAAAGAAAGACATAGAAGGCTCTCCAAATGCTTCCACACACACAAGCGCTGTCCGTCAGGGATGCCACACTCTCCATTCTTAATTTTTTCATCGATGAGAAAATGAAACTAACGATGAAGTGTTTCCGGACAGCGGTGTTCACATAGTCTGGAATATGCGGACGAAATTGTTCTCATCTTCGAAGAGAAGAGGGCGCGAGTGCTTTTTGATGAGCTAACTAAAGTAATCCCGTTCGTTGGTATGCACTGCGCACGCCAAAAACGTATGCTTATGCTCCTCAACTTGCAGTTATTCAAAACGTCACTCAGTCCTTGGACGAGCACATGAATTTGTGGAGCGTTCTATGTTGATTTAGAGATGTATTAGTGCACTGTTGTTACTGTCCATAGTCTAAATCAGGTGTATGCACTAATAAACGTTTTTTAGCATGGTTTAAAGTGGAGGGGTGCAACACGTATAAAAATAGATACAATGCGAAATGCAAGCAAGTCAAAAAAGGAACTTATCATCTGTGGGAGTTTTTTAGTCAAACTCCGGGCGGCGGGAACGCGTTGTTCTCTGCTACACGCATTCCGTAATTGCCCATGGACCTGTGGAAAGGTTGACTTCCTGCTCCCTGCGCGCGCGAGTCTGTGTACTGGCTTGTCTCGGTCTTCCTATATGTAGGCCCGTTTGCGTGTGCGTGTGTGTCAGCACATAAGTAGCTGTTACGCATACTAGACGATGTAGACAATCGACGTCTGATGAGTTACCTTGATGTGACGTGGTTGTGGGCATGGAAAAAGACAAGTCTCGTGATCCAGTGAGCGACTGTGAGCAAAACGCTCAAGTATGTGGGTGACTTGGTGGCTACACGTCCACGTGTTATTTGGAAGAGTCTCAGCAAATGCCCTTGTCACGCATGGTGATGAAGGACCAGAAAACATCGTAAGGATAGACGCCAAAAAGGATTGGGTATATGGCTCTCCTCAAACTTGTCCCTCTCACTGCACCATAAAAAATCGGTCCAAAAGGTATTCGCCATTTTATGGATGATTCGGCGCAACTTCTCCCACATTACTTGCGTGGACTTCCAGAAACTCTATCGGGCCTACGTCGGACCGCTCCTTGAATACGCCAACCAAGTTGTCTACTCAGGACGCACGAAAGACCTCACACCCTCATTGGGCGTGTCCAGCTAACCGCTACGGAAAATGTTGCCGGCCTCAAATCCGTGGGCTAAGAAACGCGTCTCGCGATGCTTGATCTCTTTCCCCTGTAGTACCGTCGCCTCCGAGGAGACTTAATTCTTACGTATGCCCTGTTTGAACAAAGCTTGGCAGACAGATTTTTCACCGTTGACCCAGCAAATACACGGCGGGGACATAGTAAGAAGATTTTCAAGCTCGGAGCGCACACATTGATTGGACAAACTTTTTCTCATTTCGGGTAGTAGCTGCGTGGAATGACCTTCCTCCGACGGTTGTCCACGCTCCTTCTAGAACCCAGTGTAAAGCACTGTTATACACTTATTTATGCGAGTCCTCGCGCTGGCAAGCATACTGCCCCGCGCTGAGAACATAAAGAACGGCGCTACACCCTCTTCCACTTCTGTTTTTCAGGTGAACGAAAGCCGCTGAACGACAAGAACGAAACCGACCCAGGGAACTTGGGCGAAAGCCTCGATCCTGTGTATCAATCAGTGAACCCCTGACGTCACCGAATTGTCCAATCGTATGAGAGGCATCAGTTTGGTCCCCTGTTACGTGCGTGTTGTTTCTGATCTGACGAAATGGTAAGCGAATGTGCGCAGTCCCTCAGTATATCTTGAAACAGAACTTTCTTAGGAGCTATGCCAATAGCTTAAGTGAATTTATGGCGTAAGTATCAATGGAAGTGACGAGCTGATTTTATAGACATGTCATTGATGACCCTTCTGAGTCAACTAAAGAGGAAAACAAGCATGCTAGCTCCGAGACAGAACTGCCGTAAGTTACAATTAATTAATGACACCGGTAAATAGAATTACTGTCGCAGAAACAAGTGAAAAAGTGGACCAGCCACAACACGAAGGGTTACTCGGATGGATCCCAAGTCTGAAGTCTCCTACGGGCGATGTGAGTTGCCGATTCATTCGTCCACAATTTTGATATAAGTTCTGGATTTACTAGTTCAGATAATTATGTGGATAATTATGTACAATAGTGCGAGAAGTTGTTTTCTGGATCATTGCACGGACTCGGGGTTTTAACACATGAGAACTCACCCTATCCGTTGTCGCTCAAAAGGCGTTCGTGGCGGTCCCACTTTCCATTGAAAATTATTCCACGATTCCTTTAGTGGTCTGAATTGATCGGGTAGATTGCGTACGAGAGAGAAGGTATAATATTAGTCATCAGTTAATCGTTCGATGGGCAGTTTTTGTAAGTCCCACCGCATTCTTCTAAACGGACTATTTGCGACACTGATATAGTCTTATTGCAATGACTATGATGTCCAGACTTCTGATTTGAAGCTAATCAAGGAGTATGCCAAATCTGTCTCCTGTGGTTGTGTCAACTGTATCTATAGGAAGACACTTCCACGCAATCATTGTTTACCTAAATCTCTCTTTCGGGTTTTAAATGGTTTTCGACTGCGACTTCGTGGTGCCATCCATTGCTTTCAAGGAGCAGTTCAATTTCCCTCCGGAAAATACGCTCCCTACTGAGACGGTCAGCGAGCTCAGATATTGTTGTTAGCGGATTTATGAATATGGAAGTAGGTAGAATTAACTCATTTGGGTGGTCGTCTGGGATTGGGATTGATATACACGGACAGGAGCGAACGCCTGGTACAGTTATGTGCTGAACACAGACTTTCTGAGCAGCACTAATTCTGGAAACAGCCGAAGCCGCCTGGCCATGCGGCGCCTCTCCCCGTAGGCGAGCCTATGTTCAACACAGATGGACCACATCGCCCACATATGTAGGCGGCGGTTGATTTCAGTTGTCTTTCACTTCCCAAACCATGCACTGATGTGCATCGGTTTTAGCCGTCGCAGTTTCCTTCACCGAGGGTAAGGAAAATGAGGGAATGAGGGCCACGTGTTGAAGGCGATAGCCTAATTCGTGCACAGAACACAAATGCACCTGCTCGCCGAAGAGGGCAAGGTGAGAGCTACGCAGTAAAGGTGATAGATAGAGGATTTATGCAAGAGCGCCAATGGCTACCTGACACAACCATTAGTTTGTATTGTCCTGCGGTCCCCATCCGGAAAAACGGTAGTTGCCAACTCAAGTGAGTCGACTAGTGAGGATCATGCTTCGTTGCCAATACCTGGACTGACCTCGACTTGATCTTCTCCTTCAGGCTGGGCGAAGAGATTCATACGAGGCAAACTGTCCTCTGGCGCACGAAGTACATAGAGTAACCAGTGTAACTGTGCAATATGACCAACAGGTCTTTCGAGGGAGACTGTACTTCAACATTACTGATCCACTGTTCCCACCAGACCGGTGCAGTACATCTTAGACACTGATGGTTATACACGGACAGTTCTCGAAGATCCTTTTTACAGCGGCGACGTTTCGGCCCTATAGCAGGACAGACCGTGGAATTGTATATTCTATCGTTGACAGTTAAACTGATGACACATCTGCGGCACAACTGTTGAAGGTTGGAAAAGGCTGCCCCGTCCCCACTGACATCGGTTAGCCGCCACATCTCGTTCAGTGTTTCCAGCTAAGTACAGGGAATGCAACGTGGACCCCATCCTAGAAGGCACACAGATCCAACAGCGCCCAAGCTTCTAATTACAGTCTTCGTTCCCTTCTGCCATGTCAAATTTCGTCAACTTCTAGGTTTCGGCCACCGAACTAGGCACGGAAAACAGTGCTCATCTCGGCAATTTGTCACTCATGCGTAAGAGACGGCCCAAACAACTGGGCTTGTAGTGCCCCATCACAATCCTGTCTTGTGATCTTATTGTGAATTTGCTGGTTCGCGCGGATCCCAACCATACTTTGAGGAATCACTGGTCAGAAATCTAAAGATGTCTCAGATCCTCCGCCCGAAGTAGTCAGGTATAGCAGCCGTACAACAATACAGCTCGTGTTGTAGTCTGATACATGTACCCTCAGATCTATTGGGATACCTATTTGGAGCCACAAGTGGCGTGAATCAGCAAACATAGGTCTGCCACTCGGTATTCACGCGTTCACTTCGTCTGTTATACTACCATTAGAGACAGTGCGACTTCCTAGACAGATATGGTGTTCCACAACTCCCGATGTCACTCTGAATTCTTAGGGGCTTGTTCAAAGGCTGTGCATTTTATTCTCTTTTCCAAAAGTGACAGCAATGTCGTCTGCACATTCAGGGCGACCAGGTTCACACTCGAAAGGATATGAACGCCGAAATTAAGCCTTCTTCTAAGTGTTCGTCTCATTATCTCATTGGTCACGAAATTAAACAAATTTGAAGCAGTTGGACGTCCTCGCCCGATAATACTGCTCGTGGGAAAGCTTTTGGAGAGCTCCCCGTTAACTCACATGCCTAAAATATTGGATATTAACTGCGTACGATATTCACAACCTTTCATTGCATATCCTTTTCTGCAAACTTGTTGAAATAAACTGGTTGACAAAACTGTATTTATCCATGAAGTTGGGTCACGTTTGCTAATTTGCGTTACGTGTGGCGCCAAAAAGTCATGTCACTGGGTCTTAAGGGTCTCATGTACCAGGCTACAGTAAGGGCGTTGTACGGCTGCGGGACATGGCAGCTGTGGACAGATGATGTGAGGCATCTTCAGGTTTCTGACCACCGATGCGGTAATGGATGGATAAGGGATCTGCCAATCCTCACAAATGGACCCAAGGAGGTACCGATTTAACGGTGGATACTATTGATGAGGAATGCCAGTAGTGTGTGGTTTTTCTGTAACTCCGCATTGATCTAATGGAAGGTTGGATTTGTTACAGAAATTGTGGAACTGCTTTGCAGCATTCTTTTACAATTGCGTAATGGCCAATGAATATCCTGGAAAGTTCAAGAAATAGACGGGTATTCATTTTTTAAAAACTGGATGCATATGAGAGTCCGACTTTCCGGTCCAGTAGTCTGACTATTTGGTTGGTGTTTTCTAATAAACAACTCCACCGGTGGAAACGAAGTTTTTCCCTTACTCGCCTTACTGTATGCAGCAAGTGAGGTGGTCCGGCGGATGCCACCGATGACCGAATTGACATTAAACTATTTTTATGTGTGAGACTCATGGTTTTACTTGAGCTAAGATACCGCCTAGTCTCCCAGGCTTAGATAGGGGGAAGATTTGCGCCCTCGGCCAAAGAGTTGGACACAAAAACCTAACCAAAACCCAGCGGTGGTTGGCGTATGACTGTTAGAGCAGCCCAGTCTCATCTTGACGGCCAGACGCAGCCATATCTTTGGCGTACTCAGTATCCGTACTGGCTAGTACTTCCACCCCGAGGCATTAGAAGTAAGTAAATAAGACTTGAGACGCACAGCGCTTACGAAGGACGAGAGAACACATTTCTGTCTGATAATCAGCTCGAGGTGTACAGTGGTTTAAGGCGTGATAGGAAGGTCCATAGTTTGAACCCAACCTTCAAATCTGCACTGCTCCTGTCTAGGCTCGGGCAACCCAGTGCCTCCTCCGGGTGTCATGGCAGCTACGACCCAGAAAGGTGTTATAAGTTTCCTTATGCTTCAATACAATTTGTACTTATTGTAATTCACAGTAAGTCGGAAAAACACGTAAGTAATGACGGGTGTATCGCGTGCACGCGGTCAACTTGGTGCGCTTTCGCGGCGGGTCGGCAAACAACTGAGTACATATCCAGTCAACCCACAACGCTCACGCGAGCAAATCAATCGGACACGCACCAAATCAGCCACTCAAGTCACACGCCAGATTGATGGTGGAACGACGAACCGATACGCATACGCGCAGACTCTCTGACACACCAAAGCAGCTACCACAGTACTATAGAGTCTAGCACATCGCAGAGACGGAGACCATACAGAGTCACGACAGACTCAGAGACCAAAGGATTTAACTGAACCAATCCCGAGTAAAACACGGTATCGTACCCTCCACGACACTTCACACTGATAGCACGCAACGTTCAACCACTAAAGGTTTGCACTAACTTTCTCTGGGGCAGTGGTATATTAGACAGGACACGAAGCTCGGCTCAAGTGTTCTGTGTCCGCAATCCATTATAATTCTTTCCGTGAACACAGCACATGGGTTTCTTTGGATCAACTCAATTCAGTTTATCAGCTATACACTGCACGATCATCATAATCATAATTGTCAGCTTTAATAACCGCGTACTCGTCTCGGGGTCCCCATACAGGAAGAGGGCAGTGACCAGCGCAGCTGAGTTCGTTGGTAATGGCTTTCATACTTCGCTGCCAAGTCATTGACCGCCTCTGGCTCTCTTCCACCCTTCACGTGGTTGTACGAAAAGAGCCCTTCGAGGAAGTCGGTCGACTGGCATACGCAACACTTTGCCAAGCCAGCGCAACATATGCAATGTGATCAGTTCGTCTATCGAGGATGAGTTATTCCTCCCGAATACCATCCGACGTACTTCATAATTGCTGATCCAGTGTTCCCACCAGATTCGGGCAATGCTCCGAAGACGTCGATGGTCAACCCCTGAGAGTCTTTTGACGTCCTCGGCGCGCAGCGGCCAGATTTCTGATCCATATAGTAATATGGAGCGCACCGCAGCATTGTAAACTCGACCCTTGACAGAAAAGCTGATGTCACGCCTACGCCACAGGTGACGTAGGTTGTAGTGGTTAACGGCCCTATGGAGTCTCTAGTGAACTGAACAAATTACTGATGTAAGCCAGGTACAAAGTCACAAGGAGAAAAATCCAAGTAAATCTTGACTCACGGTTCAAAATAGGAGATTCCGTAGTTCCGTATTCCGTTGAACCACCACACCAAGAATAGTTTTATCTTCCTGGTAATCCAGATCTTCGGTGATCGAAAGGTTAATCCACAAGTGTGAATATATTAGTTCAGTGTTTGTAGCTAAAATGTTTGTTCACGTTTAGTGTTAGCAGCGGTCAAATATAGCCAACCGGCGGTCACAACACCAGTCACTCCGCAAAAGTCTCAAAGTCACGTTGGAGCCAACAAGCGGGCGGTAGCGGTTGTATTTCAGTAAAACAAACTTTTGTACAGCGATGTTACTGATAATGATGGCGAAAAAGAAGATACTGAGCATGAAACAGAGCAGTTTACAGGTGCTACAGAACTCCCCCCTAGAGCGTCAAATGGGTGAGCAAGACGCTCGAAAAGGAAATGCGTCACGACAGTTAGTCTTTGAAACGAACAGAAAGTTTGCAATATCGTCCAGATCTTGCGAGTGAAGGAGTGTGTGTGGTATTGGTGGTGGCACTGGTCGAAGGAGGGATCGTGTGACGGAGGGGGTCGTAGTATGCTCGCCATCAGAGGTTGGTCGTGTGTGCATGTAAGCAACTTTTAGTCGATCGATGCTAACAGTGTCTTTGCGGCCGTTACGATCAATGACAAAAGTTTTCTTTCCGAGAAATGACTCTGAAAGACCCTTCGTATGGCGGTTGTAAGGGCTTTCTGACCGCATCGACGCGCACAAAAACATAGTCACATGTAGCATGATC
>NW_008751732.1:1053412-1085667 GCF_000715545.1 Opisthorchis viverrini | reverse complement strand
CATTACTGTCTCATTCCTGATGCGGCTGCGCACAGCAGGTGCCTTTTGAGCAGCACCAGGTTCTTTGGCTTTAAAAGTATTTCGACCGTATTGGATAATGCGCCGGCTGTCACGGTCAACCGTTGGGCGATCGGAGTGTGCGGTTTTCGGGGCCGACCTTTTCTAACCCGTCCTTCCTTGGGGGAAGGCAGCATCGCTGCTTCCGTAAATATGGACATGCTGGCCGCCTGGGGGAAACACCTACTGCCTTCACGTCAAGGTGGCAGCCTTAGGTCGGGACTGTGAACAATAGGCACAGTGGTTTCAGCTGCTACAGTTTCAGAATGTGAGGGACATACAGCCAAGCCTTGGAGGCGATTACGTGTTCAGTTAGTTCGGGAACTAGGTAGCTACGCATTCAAAGTAACACGCGCAATACTGGCTGCGCAGTGGAGTCATTCCTGCCACTGTCAGTGACCGTTGGTAAGTTGAGTCCCGGGGTACCCTTTCAGGGAGGTGGCAGTTGTTGAACCGAATAATTTTACTCGCCAGGTTCTCTATACTTCGTTTCCAGGTCATATACTGTCCATCCTTTGGTCGTTTCGATTCAGTACAGGGCTGAGCGAAAAGAGCCTGTGAGGCAGACGGTAATCTGTCATCCGAAGCATGTGTCCCAACATGCGTGAGTAATTCATCTCCCATGAAAGAGTTCCTTCTTCCTAGGACCATCTAGCGTTGCTCAACATGTCTTCTGTTCGTAGAGACCAAGTTTCTCGTCCGTAAAGCAGCATGGATCGCACTACCCCAGTGTAAACTCTGCCCTTAACAGACAGAATGATGTCACGTGGATGCCGTGGGTGTCCGAGGTTGGCAAAGGCCGACGTAGTCATCTCGATTCAAGAAGTAATCTCATCTTCAGCCAGTACACAATAACTTATACAAGTACCCAGATAAACAAAGTTGTCTACCACATCGGTTGGCTTGTCTGCAAGCGACAGCTTTGGGTTTGATCCCACCCGGTCTTGTAGCAGCACTCTACACTTTGGAGGCGGGAAGCGCATACCAAACCGTGTGGTAGTTATTTTGGTCGTTTAAAATGGTTCGAATTTTTGAATGATCTGAACTGAGGAGAGCGAGTCGTCCGCACACTCACTATGAGGGAACTTCCCGGGAGCATTTTGACTCGCGAACTCAGGTGAAAGCTTCCCGCATACTCGTATGGGCCCACAGGAATTCGCATACAGTGCCATCATAAAGGATATAAATTTGGAAGGGACGTCTTTGATGGCCAGGAACCGTCACACTTTCTGATTGCTTTCCGAGTCAATAGCAGCTTTAAGTTAAGGAAAAACGACCGATCTGAGACGTCTGAATGGTTGGCGTCGTTCAGGAGCTTTCCTAGAATAAAGATATGGTTCATGCATTCTCAGCGAATGCTTTTCCATTTAAAAGATGTACACTAAGTTATTCTCTGATGTATAAACCAGGCTTCTGAATCCGCACCACATCAACCCGCTCTGTTATTTCCTACACTCATCACAGAATGCAGTAGTATACTACATGAACTCTTTGGCTAGTCTTGGCAGGTGAGTCCACAATTTTTTGATGTCCCGATTTTCGGTAAGTGAGCCCACCTCTGAGCAAGCAGAACCTGATTTGAGTCAGCGAGAAGAGAAGGGAGCTATTGTGGAGGATGTACGGGAGCTCACTATGTACGTTGTCTTTTCCATGATGTTAGATTACATGCACTGTCTTCAGACCCACGGACGTTCCGAGCACAGTGGCCGAACCACTCAGTGGTGAGTCGTCAGATTTGGACATGGCGTTTATGAACTGGATCAGTGGTGTGTCATTACGTACCGAGCAGGTCAGTTTCAAGTGGCTTAACCATGATGATGCTGTGCCGAATTGGCCATTACCCTTTCAACAAAAGAATGCTATTTCATTTTAGGTATTAACATTTAAATAATATTTAGTCTCCTCCCTTAGTCATATATAACACACTGGCTCACTCATTATACAAGTTGCTGATTTATTCCTTCATTTTGTGTGGACGTGAGATTCAAATTAGCTCCGGGTAGGTATAAGTTCTCCAACCGAAACAGTACAAATAGGCCGCTTCGTGGTTGTGCCTATCCGGTTAGCAGGATGAAACGGGTAGGTGTCCGTCGGTGGGTTTTCATCAATGGAACAAGACTTATTTATTTTCATAAAGGAGACTAATCACAAGGTTGCTGGAAACTCTTCTACCTTGTGAGTACTTTCCTTTATAAAAATATACTGCGATATTTCGGATATCTTACCTGCTGAAACCTGAGGCGGTCTGTGTGCAGCACGTTTAGTTGGAAAATATCGTAAACAGGAGGTTGACTTGAGTCTCCCGAAAAAAACAAATTGATTTGCAAATGAGTGTATTTGTCGCAGGACTGCTTTATTTTTCGGCTGTTGGGGAGTCTCCACAACGAAGTTTTTTATGGGGATGTTTTTGACCTAGAGATTTGCGACCACTTTGATTGCGGAATTCTCGACAAAAAACTTGAATAAGAATTACAGGGGCACAATCACAGAGCCATTTGGAAGGGATACCATCTGAGTCAAATGACCCGAAGACGACGATTCCTAGCAGATATTGTCTTCTGTAGTTCTGACTAATGGAGAAGAATGGACAGGAGTATTAGGGAACTCTGGTGCAAAGCTGAGTGAGAACGAACGGGACTAGCTACAATCTTGAGGGAAGATTTTCGGTGTTTAACGTAGGGGTTAGAGGATCATGTGGGAAGGAACAAGGTGGAAGTTAAAAGCTGCGACTTAAGTACTTCATCAACTCCTAAAATTATCGACTTCCAGTCAGCGCTGACATCATCACCGACAGCATAAATCAGTGTTGAAAAGCTGCGACTTAAGTACTTCATCAACTCCTAAAATTATCGACTTCCAGTCAGCGCTGACATCATCACCGACAGCATAACATCAGTGTTGCACATTGATGCTTCTCTGCCGTGCTGACAACCGTTGGACAACTTCTCATGTGAGGTACTTGCTTGTCGGATGAACAAGCTACAACCGTTGCCATCAGGGTTTAGGAACCTTCTGGAATCAGTAACATTGTTCCTAAGCCGTATGCGTGTGAGGGATGGGATGTACCTCAGCTCTACTTTTTTAAAGCTCCCCTAGTTAAAGAATGCCTGATCCAAACTTTTTTTCAGTGTTATGTCCATAAAAGTTATTAAAATGACGTGCAATTAACGCAAGGCAGTGTAATCCAATGGTAGGGGTCGGATGGGATTTAACTCATTTGGATATAAGCAGCAGTTTTACAGAGATTGGCGAACGGTCTGGAACGTGTAGTACATAGTTCACTGATCACGCAGTTGCAGACACGTACGGTAACAAAGCAAGGTGAACACAATCTGTTCACTTACATGCATGTGACCAAGTCGTGACCTACTCAACAGCATCATCCAGATGGTGTGTAGGTAATGGGCAGGTATGAAATTGGACGGTGAAATATCTTATCTGGTGCAGTGAATCCTATTTGGTATGTTTTACACTTATTTAAGAACGGCACCCATTTTTTATTTCAACTTTACAACTGACTGTTCCATTTTACGAGTGTCGTTTGGTTAAAAATGTTCCGTGCTGACGAAATCACCATCTTTCACCCCTCCACTCCGCTGTTATCATCTAGGTTTGGCAGCAAATGAAACAAGATCTAACAGAAGTTGTGAGTGCCATTTCTGTGGAGCCTAAAGACGCAGTTACCCGCACAGCATCTTCAGTTCGTCAACACTTGTCATCTGTTGCCGAGGCGGCCCGTAAAATCGACGCAAGCCAGTTCCATTTACTCCCTGAAAATACTGCTGATGGGAAGGAACTCAAATCGGTACCGAGTGAGTGTTGTTTGTAGCAGAAAATGCTTTAGAGGACATCTTTATTGCTCCTGGTTATAAAGATTATCTGACGAAGAGTGTTTTCAGCAAATAACTGTATTTACTTGACGGAATCTACGCTAGTACTAAGGTTGCTAAAATCCCCGCAACCTTCAACTCCAAGTTATCTTGCAAATGGGTGAACTTACTGTCTGGTTCGTGTGCCACCATCCCCTCATATTAGGTTATATTTCAGTTAGACCTCAATTGGTTGCTCACGGGACAAGTCGTTCAGCTGTAACACCCTTTCGGTGCCTAGCTGCCATGCCACCCGAAGGAAGCACAAGGTTTGGGATACTGCCAGATTGCCCAAGCCCAGAGAGGGGAAGTCGAGAGGCGGAGGTCGGATTCGAACCACAGACCTTCTGGTCACTAAATTCGCTCTCTTGCCACTGCGCCATCTCGCCACCCTATCGCCGCTCACGTGGCATGAGCTCGAGATAGCTCCAAGCGTTGTACCACAGCTTACTTCCCCATGGCATCCTGTTCTTCAGAGCGGCTGTTTCCGCTTGAACCTGTCTATTGCTTCAAGGATCACCGTACTAGTTTTTAGGAATCTGGGTTGTATATATCACTCACACCACTACTTCCTTTTCACCTCTGAAAAAACGACCATTTCCCTCTGAGTGGGGTGTTTTCTTCTGCCTTCGAATAAAGTAAGCTTAGCAGCATCTATCTGAAACAAACTCTCTTGGTCGTTCTCGTCAACACACACTGTGGTCCAAAGGGGGGCAATCCAGTACGAGTATGCGGCGCACATGATATAGACACTTTCCGACTTTCTAAGGCTTTATCATAGGTTGAAAGTGTAGCTAACCCTGCGAATCTTCTGGTTTAGCCTGCCTTAGGCATGCTTAGATTACATTAGCCTAAATATGGGCAAACTTTGTGAAGCGAAGTGTGGTTTTTCGTTGTTCTGGTCGTCCTACTAAAAACTGAGTCTCGGTCTTGTTGCCGTAGTTTCAGCTATAGGGGTGTAGGTCTTAAGATGGTCACTTCATGTAAAGTGAATACTTCCCATAAGAAATAAAATGAAGTTCATGCAGCTCAGTCACTGAATACCGCTCAACCAACCTAGGGCTGATAAAGCTGGACTATGGAATGGTTACGCTGTTGACCATGTGCTTATTGAATTATATATTGCAGTTGCAGCCCACCGTTAAGTTCGTTAACATAACTTAAGAGCCAGTAACGACTGACTGCCAAACTGCAAGAATCTACAGTTAGGCTCCTCCATGGGGACTAATAGCTGAAAGACGCTTATGGTTGTGGTCCGGAAATTAATCTTTAACGTCTTCTTGACTTTTGATGACATCCGAGGATGAACACTCAGGCATAATAAAGAACGGATGTCTAGTGACATAAAACTGCATGTTGAGAAGCTTCGGCAAATCGTGCACAGTATCTGCTTCAGTTAGAGATATGTATTTTACGCCTAGTAGTGTCCCATACCTGCCCTGTATTGCGGGAAGGATGCATTTGATGCGGGTTCGAATAAAGCAGATGTACTTTGAAATGCGAACACAGAACGGGTTCCTTCCAAACTTGACTGTTTGTCTCACTCGCTTTCAGCTGTCACAAAACTAGGCATTTGGTCAAACCCTAAAACAGGGACCAGAAGGTATTTTAACCAGTTTACACAGGGGAACCACAGTACTTGCGTTCAGATATAACCTTTCAGTGTTTGTTGTATTGGTCTCCTGACCTACTTTCCAGGACCTTTCGGTTAGTTACTGGATTTTTTTTTACTTGAACCAAGCATCGAGGGGACAAACTAACCAATCACATGATTCAAAGTGCGAATATAGCCCGTTAGGACATAATGATTCAGGTGCGCTCCATCTGCGTTGGTGGACTGGCGATAACACGCACACGTCGTGGACCAGTTTCCAGGGTTTAAGTCCTGCTACGGCCGAATATACACACTGCTGTTGAGCGCTAGTAGAAGTGAAAGTTGTGTTCAGTGCTCTCTTCTTCGGCGTGAACTCAGCAGAAACGCTCACGGTTCTGATTAGTTTTTGCTAACCACAATGACCATAACACCTATTGGAAATCAGGCTGTATTTATTCACACTTCGTCGATGCCTCATCACAACTATGGTCCGCTGGCTCGCATGTTGCCAGGAGTCACCCCACGCAGGTTACCTTATCACCTATATATCTACAGAGTGGGAGAGTCTTCTTTCTTGCGGCAGTAATTGTTCTCATTGGGGTGATTAAACGGCTCGCTTCATGTCACGATGACAATCAGTTTTACTTGTGATGATCCTGCTAGCTAAACTGTCTGGAACTTTGTTCCTCAAGTTTCAGTCATGTCAGATAGGCCAAATTGGATCAATTAGACAAAGAGCAACAAGCCACTGTAATACGAGTAGTAGTACGTGGAGACATTAAGAGTCAAACAGTTCTGCCTTGCTTACTCCGCCGCGAAGAGATTGGACTTTACCATGGTGTTACAGTTTGTGTACCTCCGCCACCCATTTGGCTATACTGGGGGTGTCCGTGCGAAACCCCCTAGTCTCTCATACCAGTTTGGCCAGTGGCTAGAGGTCTGACGAACACAGTCTCATGTTCCCCGAGGTAGAGGGGTGGTGACTTGTTCCTTAAAAATTGAAACGCATTTGCGTTTCCCGCATTCCCCTTGCTATCAGGCTCTTGAGCCAAAGGCTTTGGTTGAAGATCCTGATCATACTCCTGTCTAGGTGTGGGCGCCATGTCAGTATCCCAACCCACGTACAACCATGGCACAACTAACCACACTCTCATACCACATCGGCCCTCACGTGGTGTCACCAGCCGGGTCACCTTTGCTGCATACAGCAGAGCAGGTAAGCGAAAACAGACTACTGTTGAGGCCTCCCTTCCTTCTCCTTCACATACTCCTTCCCCCTCTCCCCACCCCAATAGTGACTGTGTCCTTGTAGACCCGTCAGTTAGGACTAATGACTCTGTTAGTCCTGCATCGGTTTTGCAGGAAACAGCATCAACGGGCGCCGACCTTCCCTGGCATCTCGAAATCATTTTTCAAGGCTCGACGCCAAGTCTATCTGGCTGATTCAATGTCCGTACCCTGAAGAATGCAGGACTGACATGCAGACTGTCAGTTCCGTATGTTAGGGGAATTTATCAGAATCGTTTTCTCGAGTCTCTTCCAACTGCCCCACTCAGATGTGAATTCATAATGGGACAAGTTCGCCAGCTCTTTGAACAGTGCTTGGAGTTTTGCCTGTGACACGAAGCTATCAGGCCCACTCAAGTACTTCTTATCACTGGATATCAGTGGTGCTGCTTGAGTCTCGGCGAAGCATCCCAGCCGGCCCCGAACATAACTTGACCAAACGTGTTATCAGACATCAAGTGAAAGTGAGCGTACGAGCAACCGTGATATCTGGTGTACACGGAAAGCCAAAGATGCACAAAAAGCCGGGAATGTCCGAAGATTATTTCGGGTGATCCTTGCGATCAGTCCCCGGAAACCACCTGCAAGTGAAACCAAGGATCAGGATGGAGTGACCATCTTATATAAAGAAGAACGCCTCGACCGGCGAGCTGATTACTTCGAGCAACAGTTGTTGTGGCCACCATATGCTGCTCATCTGGATCCTGCAGCTGAAGTAGAACCCTGAACTGTGGTCGTGGAACGTCCTACGGCCTCGGAGACTTATGACTGCATGTGTTCTCTCAAACTCCACCGAGCTTCTGGTCCTGATGACTTCCCACCCGCATTGTTCAGAGATGGAGGCGAAGTCCTCAGTTAGCGTTTGTCTGATCTGTTTGCTTGCATTTGGGAAAAGGAGACTGTTCCAGACAACTGGAGAGAGCCGGTGATAGTGGACATTTTCAAAACAGGAGCTCGTAGTGGGTGTGACAACCATCGGAGGTCAAATCGACCCCGGTCGTGACAAGACTGTTGGTGTAACTTGTGCTTCGTCGCCTTCTGGTGGCTCGTGAAACACTGACTCGAGAGCAGCAAGCAGGATTCCGGCCTGGTAGGGGTTGCGTTGACCAAATCTTCACACTGCGTCAGGTGCTAGAACAACGCCATACGTATAAGCGATCCACAATTCTGGTATTCCTGGATTTTCAAGGCGCATTCGACTCAGTGGACCGGTCTGTTCTACTTGAAACGCTTGCCCATCAGGGATTGCTTCCGAAGGTTGTTAGTCTAATGAGACCTTTGTATTAGCAAACTTGTGAGACGCGTGAGAGTAGATTGATAGCTCTCCAAAAGCTTCCGTACACAAAGCGATGTCCGCCAGGGATGCCCACTCTCTCCATCCCTGTTTAATTTCGTGATCGATGAGATATTGAAACGAACGCTGGAAGGTATTGAAACCCTTGGCGTTCAAATAACCTCTGACGAAAACCTTGTCGATCTGGTTTATGCAGATGTTTCGTTTTGGAGGAGAAAAAGGTGCAGGTGTTTTTGGATAAACTGATCAAAGTCATCCCGTCCTTAGGTATGCACTTTGCACCTACAAAGTGTAAGGTCATACCCCTGGACATGCAGTCACTTAACACGCCACTTACAATCCAGGGACAGGCACTCGAAGTTGTAAAGCGTTTTACATATGTCAGGAGTCGTATCAGTTCCGATCGAAGTGTGACATGAATGCACGAATCTCCAAGGCTGCGGTCGCGTTTACTAATTTGAGACAACTATGGCGTCAAAGCGGCATACCCCTGAATTTCAAGGACGTGTGTATCAGGCTGCAGTACGGGCCGTTTTGTTGTGAGACTTGACCTGCTTGATCAGCGGAACTGAGACTTCCTGAGTTGTTTGACTAACGTTGTATCAGAATCATAGCTAGTGTGGATTGGTGTCGGCGATTCCGTAATGGAACAGTTAGCAAACGAGTCTTCGGGGACTTCCATTAGAGAATGTCTAGCAACAGAAGTTGCGTTACTTAGGTCATGTATTGCGAGTGCTGAACTGTCGTTTGCTGAAGCGAGTACTGTTTTCCGTGCACAATTCAGACTGGAGGAAGAAGAGAGATGGCTAACTCCTGACCTGGCAGAAGGGTATGAAAGAGCTTATGGAACATTTGTGTGCTGTCGGTGCGACTCGCCTTCAAGGTTGGAGACCATATCATCCACAGTGCTCTTGGTTGGAGACGCTGCAGGATATGGCTGCTAATCTGTCATTAGCGTTCGTGTTGTCAGTTTCTATGCTGAATGCCTGAATTACTGTCTAGAAATGTAGGCGTGAATGATTGTGGTAGGCTAGCACTAAATGCCTCCCCCGTCTACTTTTATTTTTTTCCTCACAGTAAGGATTTTCAACAAATCATGGCCGTACGAAGCATCAGTGTTGAATACTGATGTCAGCTGTCGGCGATAATGATGATATTGATGATATCCCACTCCGTTCGACCCTGTTCTAGGTAAGGCAAGTAGGCCAAACTGTTGAGTCATTGGCTCCGGACAGGTTTCCCCAAAAGACCCAACACCTTTTTGCCTTGCGAATCAGGTGATTAATTAGAGGCTGTGTTCATGGTTTCGGAACAAAATCCCACCCTCCCCAACTTACGTGAGCCAGATTTTCTGAGTTAAATGTTGACGGTGGGATATCTTCAACAAACTTTCACTGGTCGGGTTAACCGGGAATTAACATTTACCCATGCAGCTTAGAGGCAGAAGCTAGTCTTTACTTTATCGGTTCCAGCTCTGATTATTACCAATACCGATACAGTCCTATCTCTTGCCGATTCCTGGCCCCTTAGCCAGAAAAAAATGAAACCCAAACATACAACACTCAGACCAAGGATTCTTTTCAGTGTAGCAGTTCTCAACATATATACTCTGTCAGCTTGAGTCAACAAACCTCCCTTGATTACGCCCGTCACTGTTTAAAAATCAATATGTGCTGTACCTCTAACTCACATGTACAAGGTGCTTCTGAGATAATGCACCTGACCACATTCCAAGGCTGCTCACTTTATTAAGTGTTTACCTCCTGGATGCCAGGTGATCCAATAGCGGCAGAGTGTTGATCTTGCGTCGAGTGTGACTCCTAAGTAAGTTCTCCTTGCCCGTATTCCTGTGAACAGCTCAAAACATCTCAGTGGTTGAGGCACCAACTTACCAGCCGGAAGGTCCGTGGTTCGGACCCAACCTCGATATCTCGTCTGCTCCTGTCTAGGCTTTGGAAACTGGCAGTAGCCTCACTCCTTGTGGTTCCTTCGGATGACATGGCAGGCAGGTACCGAAAGAGGGTTATAATCTACTCAATTTGAACAACTGAATATGTGCGTTCAGACTAGCCAGATCTGTCAGAACCTGAAACCAGCGAACGCAGATCTGAAATCCGTTCATCTTTCGAAATAAATTACAACACTGACACTTACAAACTTCCGTTACTCCCGCGGATGGCAAAGTGCACCATTCTGGTTGGTGGTGAAATGTCCTGTACCCGGTACAGGACCCTATCCTGGTGCGGTGGTTTGTGTACCTTTGACCCATTGAGCTCTAGTAAGGGTTTCAATGTGACACCAACTGAGTTTCTCATCCAGGTTGGTCAGTGGATAAAGTTCCAACGAATGCATTCTCTTGATTCCACAGGTTAAAGATACGACGACTTGTTCCCTAAAAAGCCTACTCTGCTTTAGTAGTGAGCTGGAACCCGCTGCTTTGCGGTCAGTTTTTTTTTCAGCCATATGCTTTGGTTAAGGACCCTAGTTGCCTTCCTGTCTGTGTGTGGGCATCTTGGTAATACGCCAGCCCGTGTACAGCTACAAACCCCACAACGCCTTATTCAGTCGATCGCCCTGTTTCGTGGTGGTGACTGTCCTTCAAGGATGTGCCGAACACTTTCTTTACACCACTTTACTCCTTTAACACCTGTAGGCTGGTCGAAGTCAACGAAGAGTGTTTTTAGTTTGTCGCCAAAATCTGTGTCCGTTAGGACTGTCGTGTGCCACCTTTCGTCTGCAAATTCGTAATCAAATTCGCTATCGAAGAAACGTCCGCTTGTACCTCTGCTATAGGGCTTCTTCCTAGGCGAATCTATCGAGGCTTAGAATATGCGGACGATATTGTTCTACCCTATCTATGTACAAAAATCCTAATTAGTCTAAGTGACGTGATGCATTTTAGTGTGCACAAATTGCAACGTGTTATTACGATACCGAGCAAATACACCGCGAAAGCTGCTCATAGTAGTAAACCGATTCGTCTATCCGGTTTTTATCACGTCGGACAGCAGCATTGCTGACGAAATGGATGTTAGGGTCGTTAAATCATGTTCTACCGTCCTCTAACTTAGGCACCTCTAGGGTCGACGTGTGATCAGCCTGTTAGCGAAAGTTAGGGTATACATCGTCGCTCACCAGTGTTGTTTCGCAGCCACTTGGGGTTGAAGACAAGACTGCTTGCCTTCGACCAGCGGTACCTTCGAAGCACTTAATGTGTTTAATGGGAACACCGAATTAC
Organism: Opisthorchis viverrini; assembly: GCF_000715545.1. Lineage (NCBI taxonomy): Eukaryota > Metazoa > Platyhelminthes > Trematoda > Opisthorchiida > Opisthorchiidae > Opisthorchis > Opisthorchis viverrini. Next base: position 1,074,328 of record NW_008751732.1, on the reverse strand, counting down.
CAATGCTGAGGTGTAATGACTGGTTCTTGGCGATAAACCATCTGCTTATGCAATTGACGAGTTAATTAGATTGCACCACCTGCGCTGACTCGGCTATGCTTTTCGAATGCCAGACGATGGATTGTCTCGTCGTGCACTGTTTGCTGAAACCAATTGCCGATGAAAGGTAGCAAAGTTTGGTACTGAATGAAAAAAAAAATCGCTCAGTGCTTCTCTTCGAGGTGGAGCGGTGCATGTTGTCTGAGGGGTTAGGATATGAGGCCCAGCAGCATGATGTTGAATAAAAGGTTCTTCCTAGATCACTGTCACGTACGTGGCGTGGTGGATAATGGGTAATCTGTTCCTTATTTCTCACGCTGAAATCGTGACGGGATTTTTTCAACTGAACTCTACATCTCTTTGGAGGGTTCTTCAGATATTCTCAGTGTTTATATAAACAACACCCCCCTCATGTCCGCGACTATGTGCACACTAGCACCCCTAGCTGTTCTGTTCCCTTTATTTTGACCAAACGACTGGTAGGAATTCTCTGGATGTCTCTGTTGCTGATGGATAAATGTTTGTAACAGAATTCACACACTTTCCTTCAGACTCAGCCAATGAGGAATCCAAGCCCCCGGAATTCTCCGAACCGCCCAGTTTATCCAACCTTCGTACGGATGTCAGCAGTTTTGTTCAAGGGGTTTTCTCAAGCCTGTTCGGATCCGATAAAAGTACACATGTTCCCGTGAAGGACAGACGCGAAGTAAGCTGAGCTAAGTTACAGTCCTATTTAATCAATGCTGGGTGAAACTTCTGCTTCGTTCACGAAACGATCTCCAGTGTAATCTCTTTTGCCAAACTGTCACAAGGCAACTGTTTCGTGATGAGAAGTGTGTGAAACACATTACCCATTTTGCGAATATCAGGTTACATGCATTAATCGTTTTGTCAGTATACATTTCACCGCTTTCCATGCTTTGTTTGCCTTAAATGAAGTTTCTTGCACGACTTATCTTGTGGACAATATCACCAGTTTTATAGCTCGCATCCTGGTCCGCCATACTCAGCTCGTGTAACGGCGACCATTTTTGCCTTGTTCCACCATTTTTCGAAGCTTATCGGTCTAAGCGTGCAAGTAACCCTGTAGGGCGGTCCACCCCGATCGTCCAATTTCCCTTCTTGATTCTTGATTTCTTGATTTTTGTATCTATTGCACTGCAGAACAACATAATGTGGATTTTTCGTCGTGTGGCTGGGAAATGTGTAGACTATATAATATCTATTAAGATAAGGTGGGGTCACTCAGACTAAAAATAAACAGAAAAAGGATCGAACGCAAATATGTGAGTCACATGAGTCACACGTAACTGGCTGCCTGTCTTGTTCACTTGTTTCTTGCGTGTTTTGGCTAGATGATGAGGCACTCTCACTGAGACTGGAACTCCGTGAGACTAATTCACTTTGTGTGGTTAGAATGTACGCTAATCCAGCGGTATCACTTGTAACTGGTCGGGCTTTATTCTGTTTACTTGAATAAGCTATTGTCCCGCATCCTCCAATCTTCGGAGTCGCTGTATTTTAGGATGCCCCTATCATATTCTTATCTTAATTTTCATTCCAAGTTGGAAGCTCTTAGGGGTTCAGTACAATATACTTTCGCTTTACGTATATTGAATTCCAGGGTCCATGACTCTGATTAGATCGTTCTGTTTTTGTCCTAATGTTTCTTCGATTTCATTGTGAATGTCAGTCTGACTTTCCAGCCCATTCGAGAAGTAAAAAAAACTGTAAACTGGACGAAGGCGAAAAACAAAAGAATGTTAGCGTGTCAAAAACTATCAGATTCAAGCCACCGTGTTTGCTCCCCCCCGTCAATAGGAAGTTCAGCAAAGAGATTAGTCCGCCAAACTTCGGCTGTCAGGTCATTGCAATTGAGTCCATGCCGCTTATACTCTTTCACCTCTTTGCCTGCCCGTTGGTACTTTGCCGGCTACCTGAACCAACTGTCGTCGAACTTTCATGCCAAAACGGTGAAGACATATCGCTTAGGGAGTTTTTTTTGCGATTCAGGGGTACGGTTTTAACTGTGATTCCATACATCAGCGTTACTTTGTCCGTGAAATGGGTATTGCCATGAAAAGTTGAACACAAGCATTTATAGTCTCCCGGGTTATGCAGCCTAGCGTTTCCTCGGAGCTTGGGCTTCCTACGAGGTTTGCGTAACGTCCATTCATCGACATCGGGCGCCACAGCAGAACAATATGCTAGGATTGTTTTCGGCTGAAAATTCATTCATTGCCCTGCACTTGTCAAAGGCTTTCATCTATCCTCTGCTGATTTGCTCATCTTCATTGTTTAGAGAGAACAAGAGCCTATAAGCCTTCTATGAGTTCGTAGTCATTCTCGCCTTCCCTTTTCTTTGGGCCGGGGGATACTCGTATCCGGCCTACATCGAGTAGCCGGTTTTGTGGCTTCCTCATACTAGGACCTTGTGTAAACACCCCAGTTTTACCATTATATGATGAAAAATGTATTGGAGCTTTTTTAGTTTCAGAAGTTCTGAATTGCACACCAGCAGCCCCATGACAGACAAAAACTCCTGCCATAGTAAGCTACCAGTTTCCCAGCATGCCACCATCAGCCTAAATAAAATAATAACTAGAATGAATCGTTCAGCTATAAAACACCTCTGATGCCTAGCTTCCATGCTGCCTGAAGGGGGCACGAGGGCTAGGATACTGTCAGGTTGCCGAAACCTAGACAGGAGAATTCGAGATGCAGAGTTCGGGTTCGAAACACGGACCTTCCACTTAGTAAATTTGCTCTCTAACCACCTAGCCATCACACCCCCCATCAACCCAAACTCTCCTCTAGACGTAGACTATTCTCTCATCCTTATTTTCCACCCTGCATTCATACCAAGCCGCTGGATGTTCACGGTGCTATATCTACGCTTCTGTCATTCACATTCATCAAGTCTGGTAATACTCGGCGATGAGGGTTCAGTCAGTTCGAAAATAAAACTAATTGGGACAACTTTTGAGTACGCTGTACACATTCTGACTAGTTAATTGTCACGTGAGCCACCCAGTAAGTGTCCGTTTTTCGAGTTGCAGGCACTCATCGAAAGGACGCTGCAGCTGAACTCAGTTTGTTTGTACATGAGTTTCACGCAACTCTGCCTCCCTTGATATACACTATTCACTGAGAGCGTTTACCCACTACGTTTCGTTTAACCTAAACGAAATTCGTTCCACCTTAAGATCATATTCACACAATTTGTACTGTTTCATAAGACACTTGGACACATTAATCGGTCGGCTGAAATTCAGTTGCGAGGATTACTGTTCCGATAGGTGTTTAGGCGTTGAGCTGCCAGTTGGAGGGGGTCTCACTGGTCGATGCTTCACATGCATTGAGGCTCCATCAAGCTGGTAACCTGTGCACTTGAACTGGTGAAGTTTTCATGTCACGTGCAGAAATTTGCCCAGCAATAAACTGACCGACTGTTTGTCATACATTTCTGGAATGGGCACCCAGACTTAGACATTCTTCAGGAAAGCAACGATTCGGATTTGGAATAGGAGGAAACGTCATAGACATTACCAAAATTAACGTCGTCACATTTAAGACGAGCAAATTATTCTCACCGACAAACAGTTGTTATCATCAAATCAAACGGACAATGATGAACAGGACAAGGTGCCAACTGACTACTCCACATTATAACGCGGACATCTTATTTGACCTCTTTATTTTATATTCTAGTGCTTTGGAATGCAACATGGGTTGGTAGGACTTTATTGAGTATTGAGGTAGTTTCTCGCACCTCGTGAACATCCCCGAGGGACGAATATTCTTTATATAATTAGTATTAGATGATTTTTCGAAAGCTTCAGACAACCTACTACCGGTTAAATATAATCGTGGGGGAATTTCCAATCAGCATATGTGCTGCACCTTATGCAAAAGCAACGCAGTATGCTGTTGGCTATAAGTACTCAGTTCCGACAGTTTCAACATGTATATGAGCCCAGAAGTAAGTGAAATCTTCAAAAGGTGTTGTTCGTCTTCATGATTAGATTGTTTATTTGTGCTTTTCCAATGTGCTACGCCGCAGACAGTAGGGGTTAGTTGTCTTTGCTCGATATCGATTTGGAAAATGATCATACACTTAGGTGGTACAGGAGTCATTTCAAGCAAATTGCAGCAATTCTCCTGTGAGGAACGTATCTGCCCAATGGCAATTCGTTGGACACAATCAAACCCCTGAAGTTGAGTTTCTTCATCCCTTTTCTCTATTCTTTCAGGCTCGTCTCCACGTACTCCGGGCCGATCCAGCCACATATGAGGTAGAGCCACCGTCTCCACCCGCACACTTGAACGTGCTTAACTATGCCGACTGGCGTGCTGCTTACTTTGATGAAGTCACCTGCCAACCTTTGCCGGGCATCCCGTTATGTGGCGCCCGGAATGCAGCGAATGAGGGTCATAATCCGGACGAACTTTTGCAACCTGTGCAACCTAGTCCCGAAGAACTGTTGGATCAGAATCCTTTCATGAGGACTTATCTATCGCAATTGGTTCGTGTTGAGGGACAAGCCGATAATAAGGGGATAACTGACGGTGATTTTTGGTCTCGTTACTATTATCGCGTTTGGTTGCTGGATGTGACAGAACAGCGTAGGCGGCGACTTGCGGAACGCGTTGGGTACAGAGCAGATTCATCCGTAAGCGCCACAGACACCACCGATGGGAGTCGTTTAGGGGCGAATGCATTTGGCGGGGAAAATGCATTGAATGTGGAGACTAGTGACTGGTTCGGTAAGTTGTGCAAGTTCATCTGGTATTTGAAATTCGCGCACGCTGATAACCATGTAGTCCGTTGAGAACTAGGCATTAGCTGGATACGTACCTTCGATCCTCTCGATTTTAGGTGCATCCCACCAGCGAAGTGAGTGAAATCAGACGATTGATGTGCGATTTATTCGATTGTTCGTTTTATTTTTGTTACGGTGCTAAGTCATTCTGTACTTTGGAGAACCCGCCTGGCTTTTTCAAGCCTATCTTATCTGTTAACATTTACAGCACTCGTCGTCTTCCTGTTCTGGCGTGATTATTCAGGTGATTCCACACCAAATGGACCCTAGTTTCGCTCTTATTAGAGCTCATCAGTAGTGCATATCCAATGGCCGTGCGGGAATTTGAATTCCAGACATCTGACGTGCGAGGCGAGCGTGCTAGTCAGGCAGATTCCTCGTTTGTACCTGACGTGTGATGTATGCTTACTGCTTCATAAGTTTTCAGTCGCGCTTATACCGACGCTCCTGTTTGAACAGTGATGGACCTCTTGCTTTGATGGGTAAGATGGCTCAGTGGTTAGGGCGCTAATTTACTGACCGGAAGGTCCGTGGTTCGAACCCGACCTCCGCCTCTCGATTTCCCTTGTCCAGGCTTAGGCAACCTGGCAGTATACCAGCCCTCGTGCTTCCTTCTGGTAGCAGGGTAGTTAGGCACAGAAAGGGTACAACCACTGAAGGACGATTTTTTCAGGCTGTGCTTGCTTTTACTTTCACTATGATTTTCCAGCACTGGTATTATTTTCCATTATCGGTGTAGTAGAAAACATTTTTTGGCTTCCTGTCAACGCTGGATCCACTCTAGACGCGTTTCCGGGTTTAGTATGGCTTGTAGTTATGAGTTTTCCGCTTCTTATGATGTTCAATGATATGCGTAACTCATCATCTTCATCATCATCGTCAGCTGTAAGAACTGCGTACTTGTCGTACAGTGGTTGTAGCTGCCAGAATTTCGTCCACCGATGATTTGAGGTGGGGTAGGTAGATGCGCATTGGAGGCGGGTGACTGATAAATTGGCGCGTAAATCCAGGACTGCCATTGGACTGTTAAGTGGGGGAATCGGGAATGGAGGTATGCATTGAAGGCAATAGCTTGGATGCCCGAGCGCCATTGAGGGCGCGACTGGGCAATGCCTGACAATGTTTCCAACCATTGCTGTAGCTCATCTCGGGGTCCCCATCCAGGAAGACGGCAATGACCATCGCAGCTGAGTTTGCTGGTATTGGCTTTTACGCTTTGCTGCCAAGTCATTTTTTGACCGTTTCTGACTGTCTTTCACCGCTCACGTAGTTGTGTGAAAAGAACCTTTGGGGGAAGTCGTTTGACTGCATACACAGAACCAGCACAACCTATGTAGTGTAACCGAGGATGAGTGAGCTATTTCTCCCGAATACCGTTCGACGTTTTTCAGCATTGCTTACCCGGTGTTCCAACCAGACCCGGACAATGCTCCGAAGATATCGATGGTCAAAACTGAAAATCTTTTGACGACCTTGGCGCGCAGCTACCAGGTTTCTGACCCGTATAGTAATCTGGACCACACCGCAGCACTGTAAACTCAACTCTTGATAGATAAGCCGACGTCAAGCCTACGCCACAGGTGATGCAGGTTCACAAAATCTACTCTGACCTTCCCAATCCGGATGGAAATATCGTCTTTCACAAGACTACATGGACTGATACAGCTGCCCAGGTTGACAAATTTGTGTACTCCCTCAATCAATTCATCCGCAAGCATCAGGTTAGAGTTCGAGCCCACCCAATCTTGAGATGTAGATAGTTTGAAGTGCCTGTTTAATTTATGGTATTTTAGTTGTTTTATGTCTCTTTTGAACGATCTCGAATTGTCGTTTTCACAAACATTGTTTTTCTTAATACAGTCTTCTTGTTGATAAGGAGGCTCCATCCAAGTGACATCTCTAGAAACATAGTTTCGGTTTATTTTTCACACCGTGATTTCAGCATTCCCCTTTCCTAAGTATTCGTCACACCAGGAAAGCCCCCAAATGGAAATAGTATGATCAGCTTGTTATACAGCCTTAATCCATCGTAATAGAAATATCCTCCAGTAATCGGACCGGGAACATTTGATAACACAACCAAAAACGAGATTCAAGTTCTAGACAATTATATTCGGGACCTTAAACCTGTAGCGCTTACTAGATGAGGCAAAATGGACTGAATTTTCATCGTCATCAGAAACAGCAACAACAGTGTCGACACTGATGTTCAACTGTCCACAAAGTTGATCTAACTATATCAAAGCTTTTAGTGGGAAGAAAAGAACGGAGTGAATAAGGGAAGGGACCTAGGGCCAACATTTTTCGGTGATTACACCCCCAAAAGTCCAGTCAGCCAATCTGGATGGAAATTGACAGCACGAACACCGCGAAATCGACCAGCCGCCATTTCTTGAAATGTCTCCAGCCAAGCTCATGGGGGTCTCATTAACCCCATCATGCAATGCGTACCGTATCAACACCCAAACTCTTCGTAATCTCTTTCATACCCTTTTGCCAAGTTATTGTCCACCTAGAAATTTGCGCCTTTCTGAAGGGGCCACGCAGAACAACACAGGTATTGGTGGACCGTGTTCCGTTATGAGCAGCACATAGCCGAGCAATAGCAGTTGGTGATATTGGATGTTTTGCGCCACTGAATTACCAGCTGCACAACCAAATACCCGTTTTAAAACGGTCTTGTTACGCTTCGGTGGTCAAAAACTCGAAAACACCTCATATCAACTGTCCGCAGAGACAATATCTTGCAACGATACAACAATACAGCCCTTACATACGACCTTCAAGTCTCAGTTTTTTGCTATTTTGACCCTAGAAGGTACTTTGGGCCTGTGAGATTCGTGCACTGACCGTCAGACACATTTCTGTCAGAGGTAATACAACTACCGAGGCATGTGAGGCTCTCCGTGACCTCTAGTACTTTTTGAGTTGAGAGGACTGTGCTTGATGGCTGCATGTTCTGAAACATGATTTTGCACTTCGAAGGTGCTAGACAAATGCTGAAAGAAGGCATGCTGATGGTCAATTTATCCAACAGGGCTTGTGCTTAGCCTTCGTATTTAGTGATGACCATGTTATCCAGATAGACAGGGTTCCTCCCAATAACGATCTGAACACAGGAGTCCTGAAGACTTCCCAACGTCCACCCCATTATTTAATTGACGTCAAAATTGAAGACGAAATCTTGAGAGACCGGACAATATAAGAACCAAATTACGTTCACAAACTCCTGGGCATCACCTTTTGATCAAGTGCAGTTAAGAGCGCTGAAGGGGGAGGGAGATGTCTCAGCGGTTAGTGTGCGAATTTACCGACCGAAAGGTCTGTTGTTCGAACCTGACCTCTGCATCTCGACTTCGCCTGTCTAGGCTCGAACAACCTGGTAGTATCTCAGACATCGTGCTTCCGTCGGATGGTATGGCAGCTAGGCACCAAAATGTGTTACAGCTGAACAATTGTCTTACTTGTAAGAGCGCTGAGTGGTCTACAGAATCGAACACATTCTTGAAACCAAGGGACATCAAAGTTGTGGATCATGTGTACGAATCCCGACCTAAAGCTGTCACCTTGTTGTGGTGGACAGGCTTTTGCGCTGCAATGTAGTCTATGCTGGCTGGAACCTAGTTCCTAAAGGTTCAGGCATGCCAGGAAGGCTAACGGGGAGCAGCCCGGTGGAAAACATTGATTCCCTGTACTACGAGTAATCGTATTACGAGGCGGTCTTTAGACAAAGTCCTCTGCATCTTCTGTGTGAGGGAAGTAAAGCGTTTTCCCCAGGTGACCAACATGTTCATATTCATGGAAACAGCGGTGCCACCTTCCCCCCTAGGAAGGACGGGGTAAGAAAGATCGACCCTAGAAACCGCGCACTCTGTTCGCTCGATGGGTTGATCTGACCGCCGGCGCATTGCTCAATATGGTCGAAGTACCTTTAAAACCAAAGAGTTTGGTGCTGCTTAAAAGGCATCTGCTGTGCGCAGCTGTACCAGAAATGAGATATTAATACCTGATTCCCTGCGCCTTCGGGCCATGCCGGACCACTACAGCCAAGCGGGTTAAACTTTCGAGTCAGAGGCTAAGGACAGGGTCCCCTTGCATCCTCCCACTGCCTTGTGGGTCAGATTTTTGAGTCGAAGCTTCAAGGTGGGGTGCCTCAAATAAACCCTTTTCTTCGGTCTGGTAAACTGGGAAGTATCATTTGCACATGCAAGTCTTCTCTCACCAGCCTTATCCGACACTCCCTCCCCACCTATCATACAATGCAGTGCAACCAACCCATCTGCCAATCCCCTAACCACTGCTCCGTGTCTCAACCATCACCCAGAAAAATAAACCAAAACAATCACTTACCAGCCTCTAAAGATCTGATCCACGTTGCAGCTTTCAACCTCAATACTCCATGTCAAATTCGGAAATAGGCATCCCTTGCTGAAACCTTGCTTTCCCTCTCTATCGATGGATAGTTAGTCTCCGAAGTACGCATAGAAGACCACTTCGTTGGTGCTTCTCAAGTCGCTTTGGTGTTCCTTAAGCCCAGGTGCTCCACATTTCATTCTTCGGGCATCCGGTGATCCTAACGCAATTGCTCGTGGTATCTACGGTGTGGGAGTTGCACTCAGCCCCAAGGCTGGAAGCACCTTACCGGACTGGATCCCAGGAAATAGTTACTTTCGGGTTGTGCGATTGTCTGACTCAATTAAGATTAACGCTTGTGGATGCGGTAAGCAGTATCAGTGTACGCCCCCAACAGACTGCAGCTCTGAGACTGACACTGGGTCTAAGTTGGACGACTAAGTTCGGAAGAAGCACAGTTAGGTGGTTGGTTTGGAGCGGTTTCTTCATTTGCGTGCAGACCACCGTCTGTTCTTGGCCAGTACGAACTTCCAGCGCAAATGCTCACATAGGGTTAGTTGAAGGTAGTCTACTACAGACAGACCATTTGGCTATCAGTTACTGATGGAGAGCCTCAGTTAAGGATTGTCGTTCCTTCTCGGGTACGCAACTTGACTCTGATCACGCCGTCATGCGGGCCTGATTTACACCTCGCTTTTCGCCAGCATTACGCATGACACAGAAGAGCAGCTCCGTTCATCAACTTCGACAAGTTTCAGTAGCTGAAGAGTATCGAGCTGATCTGGCTAGAAAGCCGCTGGAAACGCACAGTCATTTGGATTACGAAGGCTGGTTGGATGTTGAATGGAGTTGGGTGGAAGAAACAATCTTCTCAGCTTTCAGAACTATTTGTCCAGCCCATCTGACTCGAATAAATGAGCATTGGATACCGTTGTGAACAGCAGATCTTGTTGCTGCCAGAAAGGTCACATCAACAACTAGCCGCTATGGTGGTGCACGTGGATCCTTCAAAAACCGGATAATCCGAGCTTGAAGAATGACATAATGCTGGTGGGTGAAGATGGAGTAGGCTTTCGCTGTAGTCAACAGCTGCTCCCTGTTTTAGCTAACTCGATCAACTGATCAAAAGGAGGCAGGTATCGATGAAACAATATGTGAAAATCACTGAACACCAATTCACTCCATCGGTCGTCATCTTGTGCGGTGAGCTAAGCACTTCAAAGAACAGTTCACTTGATCTCCTTCAACACAAACGCTGGAAGAACCAAGCGGGCACGAATGAAATGTTGACACCAACCCAACATCAGCAACCGAAATGCAGCATGGGATTTCAACCCTGAAGCGCTACAAGGCACCTGGCCCGGATGCTCTGCATTCCGCACTGTTCGAAGAAGATGACGAAGTCCTGGTGAACAGTCTGACGACCATACTGCAGAGGATTTGGAACGAAAACAGAGTACCACCCGAATGAAGCTCCTCGGCCGTCATCCCAGTTTTCTATAGGGGCACAAAAACGTCATGTGAAAACTATCGTAGTATCTTTCTTATACCCGTTGTATCCAAGGTACTCTCTGGCATCACTTTGCGCAGTTTGATAGATTATCGGGCGAGACATTTGTGAGAATCAAGCTGGGCTTCGCCCTAGTCCAGGATGCATTGGCGATATCTTTACCTTGAGACAGATACTTGAACGGTTCCAACCCTTCAAACATCCCAAGCCGGTCATTTTTCCTTATCTGAAAGCTGCTATTGACTGGGTCAATCGTCAGAAACTGTGACGGTGCCTGGCCGTCAAAGAAGTTCCTTCTAAACTTATATTCCTTATTGTTGTACTGTATGCGAAATCCCGTGGGTGCGTACAAGTATGCGGGAAGGTTTTGCCGCGTCCAGTGGTGTATGACAAGGCTACCCTCTCTCACCTTTCCTCCTCAACTTCGTTATTGATATGCTGCTGGAAATTTCTCTGCCTGCCTCTGAAACCTCGCGAGTCGAAGTGCTCCCGAAACGTTCGCTCACAGATATTGAGTATGCGAACGAAATTGCTCTCCCTGGTTCAAATCCTTTCCAAATGCAGATCTTAAATAACCGCAGGGTTTGGTATGCGCTTCACACCTGCAAAGTGAAGAGTGCTGGTACAAAACTGGGTGGGATCAAACCCACACCTCATGCTTGCAGACGAGCTAATCGACGTGGTAGATAAATTTGTTTACCTGGGCAGCTGTGTAAGTCCCGGTGGACTGGCTGGAAATGATATTTGTCGAATCGGAAAGGCCAGGACAGCTTTTGTCAATCTCCGACACCTAGGGGAGTTACGCCTCCCTCACGTTACGCCGACGTAACGTGAGTTTCTCTGTCAAGGTGGTGCGGTGGTGCGATCCATATTGCTTTATGGATCAGAGACGTAGCCTCCTCGCGCAGTGGACATGTGGAAGATGTCAGTGTTTGACCATTGGTGTCTCCGACGGATTGGTCAGGTCTGGTGGGAACATCGGATTAGCACTGCTGAGGTACGCCAGATAGTTTTAAGAAGCAGAAACTCTCCCGCGATAGATGAATTACTCACACTTCTTAGGCTACGCTGGTTCGGTCATGTATTCCTAATGCCAGAAGACCGCCTGCCTCACAGAACTCTTTTTGTCCATTCCTGTACTGAGTGGAAACGACCAAGAGGTTAGCAGTGTATGGCCTGGAAACGAAGTATGAAAACACTAACCAGTTAAGATAGTAGGGTCGGCAACTGCCGCTTCCCTGGATGGGGACTCCGGGACTCAAATCACCAATGGCTAATGACACTGGTGGAAATGGTCCAATCGCGTAGTCCGTGGCGCTTGTGCTTCAAAGCTATCGCCTTCAGTGCGTAGCTACCCAGTTCCCGAACTAACCAGATGTGTCATCGTCTCCAAGGCTTGACTACATGTCCCATACTGTCCCGTTTTCCGGTGATCGAATCTGTAGCAAACGAAACCAATGTGCCTGTGGCACACAATTTGTAGCTGATAAGTTGTAAACAATTTGATCGAATTGAATTGTGTATACATATGTTGTTTCTGTAACACCTGACGGAGTGTGAATATGTGGCCGACGCAGCCCCGATTCGGTCGAAATCACGCTTGATGCTCACGTATCGAGGATTCGTGCCCCACCGTAAGACGGCGAAGAATCAGTCACGCCAGAAGTGTTGTTACAACGGGAGTCAAACTGACACTCCGGTGGTTGCTGCATTCACCGAAGGCATCATTCTTGGAGATTTGTGCCATCATCCACTTAGCCAGTTGTCTGGGACGGTCTCGTCCTCTCAGACAGACGCAAGCAGTGGCTAGAGAATCCATCATCATTCTTGAGTAGAGCACTAGGCAGGTGTTCAGGGCCAGAACGGAATGACGCACAGACACTTCTTGGGGCTGAATTGGTTTCTATACTCACAGTCCATCTTCATCATCATACTCACAGTCCATCTTTTTATTGAAGGCTGGTAGTCCTGATTTGAAGCATCGGGTACTCAACTGAACCTTTTTGATACTTGAATAGAGACAGCACTTTCTTTAGCCCTAGTCACAATGTTCGCACTGGGACGTCATCGACAGCATGATTTTAGTGTTCAATAGTGGCGCTTCGTTGCAGTAGCATAATGACAGTCCAAATCACTTTGGCCGATGTAAAGCACCGGACCGCGTACTTTATCTGTACCTTTGTGTCGATAACCTACGAGATAACGCTGAAGTAATGGTCTGGCATAGCAGTTGGGCACCGAAAGGGTGCTACAGCTGAACGATTGTTATTATTTATTATTACTGTGCCCAACGGTCTGAGCGTTTTCCTATGCTGGATATCAGAGAACCATTTTGGTGCCTGATGGTTCCACTGACAAGAGGCTCGCAAGGAACAGTAGAACGAATCAAGTGGAACAACCTGTGGACTTTTAGCATTTCTCCCGGTTTCCATTTCTTCGCCCTTTCGGATCTACCAAGCTTTCTGGTCTACACAGACACTTAGTTTCGGATGATGCTGATTGACGAGTTGTTAAGTTGTGGTTGCTATCTGGAGTAATCTGTCATCCGCCCTCCTGTAAATCCACGGTCCCATCGGGGATTAAGTTTCTGGATAAGGTGGGTTGAATTGTACTGCAGACAAAAGTTCCGACTTTTCTGTTTTCAACGGCCTTTAATATCCGATATGGGAGCACCCTACAGGCGTTGGGAGAGCCGGTCCTAATGATTTCGTTTTATTTCTTGGTTTACGAGCTTCCCAGCGGCTAAGTCACAATGGCTAAGAGAGGTGTGCGCGATTTGCGTACACTTGAAAAGCGCAATGAAAAGCAACAGCGTACAAGTGCATGGTCGGAGTCCATGCTGGTATTCCAGAAGAATCGGCAGGCAGTGGTCGACGCCCACCACCGATAACTGATTGCAACGTAGCCTATTTGGATTCGGGGCTGGTTTACTAGTGGCACCGTGATTTCAGGCGATTTCCGTTTTTCCGAAGATTGGTGCTATAAGGGGGTAATCTGTGATCGGCACACATTTGAAGTAGGCGATCTCCGTTGTCTGTGTGTCTCGTATCCAGCCCGAGAAGACTACCCAGTAGGGCCACAGAAGCTCTTAGTCAGCCTCTTGAGCGTTCATGTCACCAGAAATCACAGCGATCCCGGAGCTTTAGGCTGTCGTAAAAAGGCAGCTAGAAACTCTCTTTGGTTTATTCAGACCATCAGTCCGTTGCAGCCTAAGCAAACAGCAGGGAGCGATGGACTTAACTTTGTCGAGATTTTTTCTCGGACGTTACCAAACGAATCGCACAGAGGAGACTGTCAACAGGTGTCCAAACAAGCAGAGGCGCTTTCGCTCGATCGCTCAACACAATCCCCACCCCGGCGTGTCCAGCTTCAGCGGCCTTCTGATCACCAGAGCTGCGTAGTTGGGACCTGGAATAGAGCGGGGCACTCAGTTCAATCACAGTACTGACATTCTGTATCTTTGCTCCTGACAGATGGGAATCCAGCATCCAGAAATTCCAAATGAATCCAGTCGTTTAGCTCACATGTGCTTCTTCGTGTTGTCAATTGACACTTACAGACTGTCTGTATCAGCATTCCTGGCTCGACGTATTTTTACGGAACTGAGTCACAACATTACATAGACTTGTATCAACACCTTAACTTTCGTTTATCCCTTCTAGATCACTCTGATACAGAGGCACTTAGTCCGCGTGATGCTTCCCCCGGCAAAAAATCAACTTCGGAAAAACCATGTGGTGCCAATTCTACACCCTGTTTATCTGATAACCCAGCTGATAGTGGTGTTACCGAAACTGCTTTGACTAGCAACATCCAGAAATCGGACAAGCGTGGTGGAAAACATCGAAGGCGACGGGGAAAGAAACGAAGTGAGGTTGATCGAAATAGTACAAGTGATGAAACCCTTCACTCTGACGCTACAACCAAGGCACGACTGGGGCCAGAAAGATCTCCGACTTACATCGACGGCACTGCTGCGGCTGTGTCGGTGGTAAGGGCACTATTTGATTCAGTGGTTGACCTAGGAGTTGTCTCACAGGGCCCAGTAACCAGTATTTTATGTTTCTGACTTTCATATTTTGCTATCCAGCTTGATGTAGAATCTTCGTATTCGTGAAGACATTGAACCGCATGTTTCGGTGACGTTTTTCCTACCTCCATAACCCATTGGGTTATACTGCAGGATGTCCATTCGACCTCCACAAGGTCTCCTACCAGTGGAGAGAGGTCCGACAAACAGTTTTCTAGTCCTGTTAGTTAGACGTTGGAACAAGTATGACAACCTGTTCCTCACACCGACCACTACTGCCGTTCTATCAAGCTTTTTGAACTTCACGCTTCGATTGAGGACTTAATCGTCCTGCTGTTGGGGTTTACATGCCTTGGCGGTATCCTGGCGCACTGACATCCATGAATTAAGCACACTGGTTTACTTTTGTGCCACGTCAACTAGTGTCCTGCTTTCGATGATGGTGGTCTCGTGTTCACAAGTGTAGGCTTTATACTCCTGATCGGGCGAGTACTCCTCAGACTACTCCCTTCTTGCCTTGTCTACTAATCCTTTATTGTATTGTGGTATCATATTTTGTTAGATTGCCATTCTCGTCTTCTGCGGGCTCTTTTCCCCAATCACACCACTCTCACGTTCCATGTATAGAGTAGTGAAGCAACTTTTCCTGAAGTTGACCGTTCCTATTCCGTCGCAATTGTAAACTGTTGTGAATCATGTTAACAAGGCATTTGTAATGGGCCCAACTTCCACGATTTCTAATTATGTTTTCAAAATTAGTTGCACACATACAACTCCACCTTGTGTTCTAATTTGGTAGCCTATGAGAATGACAGTGCTTATACGAAGATAGGTGTAAGAATCAATAAATTAGACCACGTGCTTTTACAATCTGAGATCGATTGAACAGTGTGCTGACAAGCTCTAATTGGTCTGTTGAAAAAGCTGTGGGATTTTCCTTTGAACGACCAAGCTTTCCGCATACGACTTGACAAGTGTCCTTCGTAGATCCATTTAGTGTCACCGGAGGTCACCTGTATGTCGCCAAACAGGTGTTGCTGATTTTGAACGATCCACACACACCGTCTGGCACTCGTCTTCACGGTCACCTGTTAAAAACGAAGGACACGATCATGTCTTAACAGATAACTTTAAATGATACTCTTATTGGACTAACTGAACAACGTACAACACCATGTAAAGCGGACACCAACCAGATGGAGTTCAGAAAACCGTCACTAAGCCCAACAGTGGTCAGTGTTAGTCTTCTGTGACATTTCCGTACTGCTGAAATATGGCGCCCAGATTACACAGATTACGGAGCAAGCGTTCAAAATAAAAGCCACTGTCCATGTAGCGGTCAGGTCCTTTAATCACAGTCCAAGAATAAGGTCTCGGAACAACGCCCTGTGGGTTTCCACTGTCTTGTGAGATTCGCGCGCTTGTCGTACAGCTGCCAAAGTTCTGTTCACCGATGATTTAGGGAGGTGGGACAGGTAGGTGCGTGTTGGAAGCGGTAGTTGATATAATTGCTGTGTAAATACAGAGCTGTCAATGGGCTTTTAAGTGGGGAGATCGGGAAAGGAGCTATACATTGAAGACAGTAGCTTAGATGCATGGGCGCCATTAAAGGCGTGACTGCGCCATGTCAGACAATGTCTCTAACCGTTGATGTGGCCCCTCGGGGTCCCCATCCGGGGAGGGGCAATGAGTTTGTTGGTAATGGCTTTCCCACTTCGCTACCTCGCCTGACTTGTTTCCACCCTTCTCCTGGTTGTGCGAAAATAACCCTTCGAGGAAGCCGGTCGACTGGCCTACGAAGTATGTGGCCTAGCCAGCACAGCCTATGCAGTTTGATCAGTTCATCTATCGACGATGAGTGAGTTATTTCTCCCGAATACCATTCGACATACTTCAGTACTGCTTACCAGGTGTTCTCATAAGACTCGGGCAACGCTCCGAAGACATCAATGGTCAAACACTGAAAATCTTCTGACGTTCTCGACCTGCGCAGCTGGTGAGGAGCATCTGCGTGCGAACCTTCGGTGGTCCGTCTCACCCGTCGCTTCCACCTTGAGTGTCCACAGTACGCCACTTTCAAAGAAGTCCACGAGTACCAACTCAATAGATCCCGATGAGATGTTAATCTAGCTGTACGACGAAACGGAGAATGAGGAGATGTGGACTGCAGTGGGTTTGGTCTTCCTTGGCTAAACTGGAACTAAGTTCATCTCTGATCTCTGTGTAGCTTCGATTAGAGCGAAACGATTCGTACTCCATGACAAGTGCCCCGATCCGTCATTAGGAGCCTTAGAATAGCGATATACTGGCAGCCCCAAGAATATTCGATACAAAAGTTCAGTTCAAATAAGTTTTTTATCTCGTAGGCTGTTAATCGATATACGTCGGTTTCAGCTGCTACAGCTTCGTTCACCGAGGATAAGGAGAATAAATAAATGAGAACAACGCATTCGAGGCACAATCAGTGCATTGACGTACAATGGGTCTGTTTGTCCGGTGTGGTATGGATTGTGAGCTACGCAGAAAAGGCGACGCAAGCAAAGAACCGAAAGTCGAAAATAACTGAATGTCATCTCTAAATGCATCAGTATAATTGGAGGTGGACCTACCTAACCTGTATCTCCAGATTTTTCCCATGAGATGAGGTTTCCCTTTGGAAGGGGATGACGAAAATCAAACCTGTACTTACTAAATTCACTAATAATATCTTTTGATGATGGTCCTTATCATAAACTCACCACAGTAATGGTCTTCTCCGCCAAATAGACGGCGACACTGGCTGGAAAATTCATCGGTGTATTTCAGTACAGCCCGTGGTAGTTCGTCGGGACCTGGAGCACGCTGACGTTTCAGTAGAGACATACACTCAAACGCTTCTAAGACTGAAGAAGGTTCCGTGTTTCAATCAAGGGTCGACATTAAGTGTTGGAAGTATCAGGTTCCGAGGTTTCTTCCCAGCGGTCCAATAGATTGTATGTTTCAGAGAGTGGTAGTGCTCCTTGATGGTTTTACTGAAAAGAAGTTCCATTGGCACTGTCGAAAAAATCAGTCCAATATGTGCTCATATTCCTTTGTCCTGGATCCAGCAACTTTGCAGATTCTGATAGCCTATGGATATCGCACAGTTTGCTGAAGTGCGCGAAACCGTGTAAAGTAGATGGGCATTATTCGACTAAGAGACCTACAGGTGTGTATCTGAGCCAACCTTATGCTTCATTCGAAGCACCGGCTCCAACGGCTTCAGCAGCACGCACAGAAAGAAACTCAAATATGGGATCAGAACAGAAAAAGAAGCCCAAAATGCTTTCGAAACGAGATTGGGTTTTGCCACCGAGAACTTTTCCAACTTATCCCAGAATGTGGTCGTAGCAATCATTTGTGTCTGAAACTCTATGGGAAAAGAAACAGTCAATCTGGACAGAACATATCGAACGGCAGTTCAGTTGGTGTCTTGCATCAAGTATTCAAAATAGTTCTCTGATTCTTTTTCTAATGGCCAGAACATCACGAAGAAGTTTGCTGGCGTCCTGCACCTGAGCCGGCTATAAACACTTCATGGTGGGTTACATGTTGCCTTACCTTACCCTAAGATGAAGTTCGTAGCGAAATCACACTGTTTAAGGGGGGGAATATGTGGTCGAGACTGTTTTCTACCCTATCTGAAGATTATTCACTAATTGATACGACTTATACCAAATGCTTTGAAGGTGACAGGTCTCGCTTGTCGTTCTGGAGTTGAGTGCGTGGGTCATCGGGGTATCCACTCTAAGCTGCTGCTAAACTGATCCAAAGCTTTCCAGCATCCCCATGAAGTAACACTGTGAAAACCAAGCAATGTTCTGTCTATTCTACCTTCTCTCTGTCTCCAGTAAATCTCCTAGTACATTGTCATACATATAGACGTAAAGCAGCATTCACCTCAGTCCGTCGCATTGACTTGCGGCGACGTGTTTTCCCTGCAAACGTGCCAAAGAACTTCGCCCCTTTATTGCGACACGTGTGGTCGGATCACCCCTATTCAACCTTGTTATCAAGTTATTGAGAAAAAACTTGCCTATCTCTTGCATCGAACTCTCCCGGGAAAGGCCTTGTTGTCCTAGACTAGGTGAACGATGTCGCGCTGCTTACCCAGCTTCTGTCCAAGTAGAAACCTAAACAATTTTGCCGTACGTCTTGGAATATTTTCCGGCCCCTCAAACTGTAGAGCTAAACTCCTCTGCTAGTAGATCCACACAACGCCAAGTCTGGCCACGCGTCTGATGCGCACGAAGTGGCTTCTAAGACCCATAATTAGGGTTGTATCCCTTCGGTTAGTAGTATTGCTAACGGTGTGAGTGAGTGGATTTCCAGTACCGATTTGTTTCGTTCAACTCAAGTATCTTTGGAATCTACGTGACACTAGTTTATTAGTGGCATATAGGACCCGCAAAATTGCAGGTAACTGGCCAATGCGTTTGGAACAGAAGACGACCATTTGACTTTGAGATGTCTAAACTAGCCACGCTGGCTCGCATGTCCGGTGATAGATTACCTCATCCTACTCCGTTGACCTAAACGCGTTGTAACTTGAAGGAGACCCAAGGCGGATAAGTCATGGTCCGGGAACAAAGCCTCGTTGACTCGTGCCGTCTATTAATTTGGGACAGCAGAGGTCCGTTCACCAACATGACGAAGTCTCGTAGCCAACTTCCGTGTTTTATTTGCCCACTTACTCTTAACGTCCACTACACTTTAAGACCCTCAATTTGTTCCCTCATTCCTTTTCAACTGTGAACATCCAAATGTTGGTGAACCCACACACAGTCTTGCACGACTCATGACTTAAAACAGCTGGATTTCGGTGACACTAAAAGCTGGCTTGATGTCATTATTTCTCCACATCCATTTCAAACTGTATTTTGAATATCGAGCTGACAGTTGTGTTTCATGCTTTGGCCCAAGTTGTCTTTTGTACCACTCTGTATTTTCTTCTTGATGACAGGCCGGGCCATCGAACTTTCCTCTGTTGGGCGATGACAATCCGAAAAATGCAAACTCCCGCGTTGTCACGGAATCGGATGAA
The DNA here is from genome assembly GCF_000715545.1 of Opisthorchis viverrini. Classification (NCBI taxonomy): domain Eukaryota; kingdom Metazoa; phylum Platyhelminthes; class Trematoda; order Opisthorchiida; family Opisthorchiidae; genus Opisthorchis; species Opisthorchis viverrini. The sequence continues at coordinate 1,054,511 of NW_008751732.1, read as the reverse complement.
CCAGTCACGTCTGGTTCCTCATCTGTCGTCGTCCTGAGCAACAGTGAGGATGATCCAGAAGGAGGGTCGTTTCATGCTGAATCACGACTCACGCCTGCTGCGGCTGAACGGTCAAGTAGGACTCGTGGAGTCGACGCGTCCGATGATAATTTGGGTGCGTTCAATTATGATGTTTAGTAACCGAAATCGCTTCATGTTTTTTTTTCGGAGTAGACGGACAAAACTGCTAAACCAATGAATCCAGGTTGTAAATTACACAAGTGCTTTTCTACGAATGATGTCAACTTAATTACCCTTTTGCGCAGCTGTTGCTGTTGTACTTGTTTCCGCGCTCTTAGCCGCTGTTCAGTCGGATTTGATCTTGATTGCCCGATCGACTAGGTTCTGCAGTTTTGTTTGACACCTTGGATCACAATTCGGTCTGGACAAGTAAGGCAAAACAAGGTTCGCATTGAATATGAATACCCATGAATCGTAAAGAAATCAGCTTCACAACACATGTATGCGATGGACAGGTGTTTTGGGGAAGTGTAGCCCGTAGGGTGTTTTCTTCAGGCGACCATATTTTGTATTTATGAAAGTATCGGTGTTGCCGTTTCGCGAGAAGGGACGACAGCAACAAATGTCAACTCTAAAAACTGCGCATTCCGGTCATCCAACGGGATTTGCGATCGGTTGACTCAGCTAGGTGGCCTTAACGGAGTCCCACACATCTTCAGGACACAACTTGACTTGTTATGGATCCTCCGTGTATTGAACCAAAAGCGCTCAGCAAGTCAGTGAACAGTAGATTTGTTGGCGGTTTTTTATTTATCCTGAGTGGGAAAAAAATCGCGACGCAACTGACCCCAATATTGTTTCACACCCCGGCGTAACATTCAGAATTGCATCTTGTTCTTGTGGATGGATTACACAATATCCTTGAGAAGAACAGCAAGGAAGATCCCCATGCTTCCTTCTCACATGACAACAGTCCATCTTTCGTCAAAAATCAAACCCTACGGTAGTGTCATTTCGTCTCTCCTCTCACACTCCGAAGAGGTGTTAGGGCTAAACGATTTCCGATCCCCATCCGAGTTGACAGGAAGTCAATTATGAA
>NW_008751732.1:1051334-1053180 GCF_000715545.1 Opisthorchis viverrini | reverse complement strand
TCCCCATCCGAGTTGACAGGAAGTCAAATTATGAAATGTTGGCGGTGAAAACCAGTGATCAGGGTTGATCCCGCTCTTCCTGATTGCTGCTTTCCAGACGTGAATGACTTCGTGGTCTTAATCTTTGCCTTCGTGCGCCTCTTATGATATGTGTACAACTAAACGACGCCTGAGGTGATCGATTTTCCAAAGCATTGGAAAATTCTGAGGTACTTATGTAGACGTATGTGTTTACGGTTGCCCTATTCCCCGAATGAGATAATTAAAGGGAACAACTTTGCTGGAGCCATTGGCACTCCAGTCACATACCCACCATTCGATTACTTGCTTCCTGAACGCGGGCTATTGTCAACCATGAGTAGCTGGGCGCTCACATTGTCTGTGAACCAAACTGTCACAATCAGAACCAGTACCTAGTGGGTAACTAGTGATAATGCGCTCAGACAAACGGGTCTCCTTATCACAGCTTCGAGTTTTGATGCACCATACTTTGATTCTCTTCAAGTTTTGAACAAATAGTGTTTCTCAACGTTTTAACATCAGCGATCAGACGCGACGAAGTAAAAGACTGGATGTGAGTAACACGCCTGTTGGATAAATTGTCGCTGTGCGATCGAATAACCAACGGTCTGGGGCTGCTGACCAGATAATCACCACCATCTGCGGCCACTTAATGAATCCCATTATGACGAAGGTGGTGTCTGCTCGGGCTTACGTATTTTCTGTGTTGTTCATTCAGCTTGGCAGTGTAACTTTTGGCCCCCTATAGCTTTTGCGTGATTTTTATTACCACGTTTTATGTTTGCCTGTGATGTTGCATGCGAAATACTGACGGATGCGAACATACTACGTGCTACGTGGGCATTCATTGATGGGTCGCTTTTGAATCCTATACGGTACTTAAACTCCTTTGCTGAAAAGGCGAACTGACTGCATGCTCTATGTAACTATTTTCACAGTTTTTCGGTGGATGCAGACAGCAAACAAAACCCCGTGACAAACTCAATCAGTGATCGATTTCAGTTATCTTTCCCTCTTTCGCAGCGTGATTCAAGAGATAGCCACACACATTCAGGTGCACAGTCACGTGCTATTCTAATCGACAGGAACGCGAAAAATTCACATGGTCGTGCATTGTTGTTGACCACTAACTGATACCATTGTCAGTGCAGTGATAACGATCCGAATAGTGAAAACGCATTGACCCGAGAATAACGAAGAAGAATCGATAAGGACAGCTAGTACTCATATAGTAAAGCAAAGACAGTATTGTTCTTCCAAACAAAGACGCGCCCGGCCTTTCTCTTTCATTGACACTGGAAGAGTAGATAATCCGTGTTAGCGTTTTTCGTAGGTGATGAGCCTATGTAGTGGGATATCTTATAGGTTCGAACTAGTTACCAGGCCATCTGTGGTTCGAAGTCGTAATCGTCTGTAATCGAACTCGAAGTGGAAATGTTTGAATCCTACGAGCCGCGTGAACACTCTTCTGTTGACTTCAATGTGTAGGCCAGATCCGGCAGAAGGACAAACTGGAAACTCGCCGCTCTACTGGCTTCACCGTATATTGTAGCCAAACAGAAATGACATGAACCATCAGTTACTTATCTTGGATCGATCACGCGATGTACTGTTTATGCGGACGCAATGTGGAATTTTTAACTGGTTGATCTGTTGCGCCGGTTGCCTGAACATCCACGTAACTCTATTACGGTGTCATCGCAGCGCACTGCATAAAGTGGACCACTCTTTGGGCCGAAATCGGCGTCCAGATTATCTACGCTAAGTGATGGACAGTATTCACTTTTGATCAATTCGTTACTAAAGTGTTTATTTGAAAGGAAGA
>NW_008751732.1:1050141-1051299 GCF_000715545.1 Opisthorchis viverrini | reverse complement strand
TTCGAAAGGAAGAGCGTACAAACCATACTGTTATTCCTGTTAACGCACAACTTAACATCAGAAATGACACGTTTCACATTCGTGTCGATCGCGCAAACCGAATTAGGCGAACAGATTAATCACCTGCGCATCACGTGCAATCTCAACTTAATCGTATTGTGAACTAAGGCTTCCTTTAAAACATTGGGAATCATAGGAAGCTACCGAGTAACTTTCGGTAAGTCACTCATTTGTGCTTTCAGTTCTACCAGCCATAAATATAAACTAACAATAAACGACTTCACAGATGTCTTATTTACGCATTCGCGTGTTTGAGATGCCTTCGAACTCCCCGAACCGCCCGTTCTCGTGACATCTTCACAGTGCAGTTCCAATCAACTCTCCTTCAACAAGATCGTCCATTATTATTATAATGGACGATCTTGTTATCTAACACCAGCTATCTGTCACCCAGGCAATGAAATAACCCAACAGGAACAAACGGTGCTGAAAGAGTGGTCTACCTTTTTACCATTGCTACGCTGTTGAGAGCAAGGTGTTCTGCACTTATGTGTATCGGATGACAGTCATAATAAAAATAGCGTTGCTAATTGAATGTGAACGATTTAGCTCACCCTGTCAACAGGTTTCTGATTGCTAAAGTAGCGTTGCGTAAATTGTTTCAACGAATGTTCCAGTGGATGGAATTTGTTCTCTATTTGCTTTTACGTGACCCTCTTGACTGCAGTGCGTTCGAGGTTCCTCATTATTGCCTAGTGGTGATAGCTCTATTCATGAATGGTTTTATCTTAAAGGACGCTAGCAAGTCATATCGCACCACTCTTCGAATAGTCCCATGTTCCGCCTTGACAAATCTTTTACTGAGTCCCACTAGAAATCTGACTCCAGGATGTTATACCGGCATATGTTGAGTTTGTTGGTAAGTACGGTGATCGGGAACCTGCCGGCGTTATTGATCTTACAGTCACGGAGGCCATTTGGATAATCTTTTCAGGTATTTGAAGGTACCACCATCTGCTCCTGTGAAACTACCGCACAGGCATTTATCAGCCGAGGCCTTTAGTTCAAAAGAGCGATTATCTTCGTTGGGAAGTGGGCGGAAGACTGCGGTTTTTGACATCGAATGACATTGTATTGTAGTTCACAGTAAGTCAGAAG
>NW_008751732.1:975805-1043349 GCF_000715545.1 Opisthorchis viverrini | reverse complement strand
CTGACACACCGAAGCAGCTACTACACATTGCGTTCGCAGCAATGAGAGCGATGATTATCGAAGTTTGACTTGGAACTCTGACAGGTGGCGAAACTAGTAGAATATGACTTTCCTCTAGGATATTATGTCTGCGTTTCAGCCGGCGATGACAGGGCTTTATAAAGTAACTTGCCCCTTTCAAAGACGATTGGTGCTGCTTGTATATGTTTTTCTGTACGGTCCTAGATAGCTTCTTTTGTTCATAGATCACAGTGAAGAAAACTTCACGGAAACGGTCTCTTCTTAGGGGGTTGTGCGTAAGTTAGGTAACCAAAATAGGTGTCTTGGCAAATAGAATGTTGCTTAGCCTAGATTAACATGTTCAATCGTCGATGTCAGATTTCGTTAGAAATACGGTGTGGATTTGCCTACATTAACATACAAACTGGTGAGTATGGGTGATAGTCACAGGAGACGTGATACTTTATAATTTATTTGCATGTTATAAACTCGATCCCTGCTGACTCAGTGGAGCGCCTGGTGCAAGTTATTTTGTTGACGCTTTTTTATCTAGAGGTGTAGCGCATCAGTGTTCCGCCTCGGAAATAGTTCGTGATTTTTAGTGTAGGTGGTATGCCTATTTTGGTGAAATCTCAGGAATATGCATATGACTATATTGGCATGTACTGCGCACATATTCCGTTTATCACCATTTTTAATTTCTTCACCGCTTTTATAGTGCGTCGCTGAAATCAGTTGTTTTTCAAGTTACTCCTAACTTTCAGTCTTGGTCACCAGCCTCATGTCATTGCGAAAACCTGCGCAGTTGAATTACGTGTTGCCTGTGTTTGGACGTTAGCTATTTTGGATTGTGACGAATAGTGAAAACTGTCTACTAGTGGGTTGCGTCACTTGGTGAGCTACGGCCTTGCATAGTGAATCTTGTTTTCAGGACTGGCCACAGCATTTACAAGTAAAATTATAAAAGCTTGTCATAGAGCCGGGTATGTTAGGTACTATAGGCATCCTGTTGTACTCTTCGTCCTGTTTGAGACTTCGGGTGATTGTATTAGGATCAGTTGCGCGTCTCCTTGGTTAGTAGTGCCACTCGGCTTCTGGCTACATTTGTGTGCATAACGAATACAAATTGAGGATGATTTCCCTGCTTCGCCTGTGCGTTGAAATTCGTCCGAGAATCTTACTAACTGAGAGTAGTCAAGTGTTATTTCTAATATTTCGCTTACCAGACCCTCCGTTGGTATCATGAAAGCGGTAGAGTTAATGATCTGACCAACGGAGTTATCGAGTGATTCAAGCAGACAATTTAACAAACGAAACACTAAGAGCAGTGATGTTTCTAACCTCAGCTCTAGCTAAACAAGATAAACATGGAATACTTCGGGACGAATTTGTTCCATGGGGGTTTGAAAAATCCGTTGGCAAGAGACTCCCTGATGAGCTGCATCGTTCTGTTGTTGTATCACTCACAGTGTCTTCTTGTGAGCTGTCATTAGAAATTGCAAGCCTTTTTCGGCTCCTTTTCTTGGCTACTTTTTAATGTACTGTTTAAACCCACATGAATCAGCTTACTTTCAAACGTGTGTTTCGTTGACCTTTCCCTGCATGTGCTGCATCGTTTCGGCTGTTTTCCCATTTACAAGATGATTGGGGTGAAGTAAGTGAAGACGAGTTCGAGACCCTGCCGCCATCCAGCGCCGACAAGCCTGATGCACCTCCCGCGTGCAAGGAAGCCGAAGAGGTCAGTTCGACTATAGTCAATTCAGATGGTGTTTTGTTTCTTTGAGATTGCTTTCGTGACTGAAATATTGTATTCCGTCTATCGTGCACGGTGAAACTGTCTTGCCTGTAATATTTTTGGAATGGAATGTTGTCAGAACGTCTCACTGCTTTGCCTTTGTATTTAATTAAGGACCTTCCGCCTCGTAGGGTTGTTCGCTTTGGAGAGTGCCGTTACAAATTTTTCTAGCTTTCGGAAAATTCTTATATGCACTTGTTTCGGGGTCGTATGTCTGTATGTAAACCTATTTAGACTTACTTTCGATTGCGTCACGTGCAAAATTAGGTTCCAGTGTAGCTGCGCCGAAAAAGAATGAAATTCCGAAAGTGGTGTAAGGTCATATCATATGTCCTACTTTCGCTTTGGATCAGCTAACACTGTTCCACACTTTTTTAATCGCTATTGCTCTGTCGGCCTATCCCGAAAAGGGATAACCTTTCCACGGATCACTAGGAACTGCCCGTCCTGAAAAGAGTGAGCATATTTTGGTTGACAGGCTACTTGGGCTCAACTGCCAGCTGATTGCGACCTTCGAAATGAATGCAGACGTTACAAGTTGGTTCCAATGTCAACATGGACGTAGTCGAAAGCAAATATCACATCCACTTATTACATCTTTCATCTTTGCGCGGCTTATTCATACTTCACATTCAGTGGGATCTTCCGGTAACACTAAGTTGATTTGCGAGTATGTTTACCACTCCCTACTTCAGTTCCCCCATTTCCTCCGACTCATAACTGGGCTTCGTCCTTGCCTAGTGGGTCTAGTGTTTTTTGTAGCCCATATTGGAATATTCTGTTCTTTCGGTCTCAGGCGAACTGACGCATTTCGGAACTCAACATTCGCTCCAGAGGACTTCTGTAATACATTAGTGAGAAAATCGAGAGTAAGAGATTGGTCATTCCATGGACAGGAGCATCGCAGCGATGTTTTTGGGAAATTTCGTTTGCTGCACTACCCGCAATTTTTCCCGACCATTCTAATCGGGTTTGAGCTTGCACGAAGTTAGTTTTGCTTCGATCGACGTTGGTGAAGATCGAGCAATTACCACCATGTTTGCTTCGGTTATCCAAAGTTATTCCGATCCAGAGGTCCTTCACTGTTCACGTTGATACCCATATATAAATCTTCTTCATCAACGTTCAGCTTTCAGGTCACTTTATATCGTTACTTGCGATTAAACCGCATCCTAATCATTACCAGTCGCCTTCCAGCCAATGTCCAAAATACTTCCTTTTTCCTTGCAATTCACTTCATGAGGCCTCTTCATCCCACCAAAGTGTGCGAAGTAATTGTGCACCAGTCAGTCCATGCCAAAAGTGGTTCTCACTCATTTTAAAGCTTGCCAACGGTCCATATCCTTGACTATGTTAGGATTTGAATCCCGGACTTGAGACATTGGAGGTCAACGTGTCACCTGCGCACACTAGACCCACTTGAATCGTCAAGTGGGACGTGCATACGCCTGAGTGATGTGACTGGTTTACCCAACACTATCATCACCAAAAACAGTAACATCATTGTTGACATTGATGCTTCACTGCAATTCGAACCTTTCGAAGATGACGGAACATGACCAAAGCCGCCAATTCAATCCAATGTACTGGAGTCATCGTGAGGATTTCGAGCAACCTGGTTAATCGGGTGCACATAGGGTAATTTAATAAATTCCGGTATACAGGAGCACATAGTATGTAGACAGCCTTTGCTAAGTTACTTTTCTTACTCAAACCGAAGCCATCAAAATTAAGAATGACACTAAAACGAGTTGTACAGGTCATATCTTATGTAAAGGGTGCGGATTTGTTCTTTCTTCGAAATTCCTGATTCAATGTCCAGTGCATAGATGCACGAGAACATCGATATTCGGCAAATACAGGACTTTTGGTGCATCTGAAAAGCATTGCTCTATCCATAACGTTTTTCTACGAATAGCCATGTCTTTTTTTTTGAAAACTTCCGAAGACAGGAACCTCTTTCAATCCTTATCTAAGACACCACTTCCGATTGGACGGCCGCGAATAGCCGGTTCTCCTCATTTCATCTCACCATCATAAAACATGTTTTGGGCATCCAACAAACTACTTCGTTCATATCTACTAAGTATGCACCAACCATTCATAGGTCTACATCTCCAAATGATTCACTTTACAGGGAGCGGAATGCCGTACGGCCTACGATCATGAATGTGCTCAGGGTTTACTCAGCACATCTACACGCGCAAGTGACACAGTTGCCCACAAGAAACGGCTTCATTCTTATGTTTGTCTGATACTGATTGTGATTGCTCGGTTCTTATTCCGACAAGCAAGTAACGTCGAGTCCATTTCTACTGAATATGGTTTTCCTACTTGATTCCTCACCATTGGCTGTCTAATTATCTCACTGCTGTTTTGCAGTGGTTTATAGCGGTGCCTTTTCTAAGTGCCATGGCCGTCGGTTTCGAAATGTGGGTAGCCTTATCTTGAAGGCTTCCGTTCGTCCGTTGCAGAGAATCAAATACTGGTAAAGCATTTTTCATGTTATTTTTCGGAGTTGTGCATAGATGTGGTTCTATCTAATCCATTCTGGTTTCTAACCAACCGATTGTTTGCCTTACCCTGTTTTAGGATGACGATTGGGACAACTGGTCCTAATAAGCTGAAGTCATGTCGGTCCAACCTGGATCACCCAATCTGATTGCGCGCACTCAAATTACCGCAATAGCACACCGCGTCTTTCTTACTCCATCTGTTTTGTGTGATTAGTACTGGTTCAGTGTTCTCATCAACTTGTCATTCGTTCATTCATATATTTACTGTTTTGCTCAACGACGCAAAAATACACTACTTTCACGCGATCATGTACAGTAGCTAATCTTGACCGTTCATTTCATATATACGCTCATATTTCAATCCACAATGCTGTACTGACTGGACGAAGAATCTTTTTTACTTGGTTAATCCGTTTTACCTCCTTCGTATGTTGTGCCACTTGGATTGTGTGATCGAACTATCTGCGCACACTGGAAGAATTGGAGTACGCTTTTCAATCGTTTCAGACGGTTCTACATGTACTCTTTTCTTACGTTGGGCATTGTACTTGTTTTTTACGGTTTGCAATTGTCACAGTAACGTTTCATCCAACTGTCAATTCTTTCGACTAACCGATCCACAGGTTCCCATTTGAAGACTCCGGCATGATATAGTCACACCTGGTGCACATCATGGAGACTTGTCTTCAAACAGGTTCAGATGCTTACTTCATCATCGACAGCGCTATGTTGTTATTAAGTGACACCTACCTGTTACATGACCATGCGGAGCGTGCGCTTAGTAAAACAGGAAGGGTAAAGACTGTCAAATGATTAACTCAGCCATGGAGGTGCACACACCTTAGGTGAACTTTTAAAAGAACGCATCTGATAATAATGCCGGAGAAGAATGTCTTCCACGGGTTTGGTGACCATCGTTAGGAACTTCATCCAACACAAGTCCAGCACAACGACTAAGAAACCTTAGGCAGGCACTGCAGCTAAGCAGTGTTCGCATCTTTGCTTACGTTCCATATAAGGTGTAGCTTCCACCTGTGTGCAAGGAGGATCATGGGAGTTACATTCAAGAGGGCGCGAAAAATCATCGCTACCCCGGCGGTCGAGTGAACTCTGAAGCAGACGGCAAAACACGGATCCCGGTCTGTCTCTCAGGTAGCGTCAGACATCCATATCAAGGGCGATGGGCCAAGACGTATCGAGTTTGCAAATTTTTGATGGCAGCTCCACAGTACTTTATTCTTTTACATCAATTCCCTCCACACACGCAGTTTGTGCAAAACACCGGAAAATAGAGAAAGCCGTACAATCAGCGTGGAATCGTCAATTGCTTGGAGCAAAAAATGTAGCGTAGGGTGTGCGCGACACACCGCTTGCAAAGGCTCCCACCAGTAAGCTGGCAGGCAAATCGCTGTTACATTCTTCACTGTAGCACTGGTGAGTGACAGCGTCATCTAAATTCATGTAATCCACTCCACCTGTTAATTGCAATAAATGGTTTCCAGCATCGCTTACAAAACTGATGATGAATAGAAATTAGCCTGTTCTAAAATTTACACAGCCTTATTCAAATGTGATATCTGCACCGCTTGAAAATGGCTTCCCACATAGACAAATACATTCGTCTCAGTATGAAATTGAAACGGCCATTTTGGCTGAAAACCAGCCAGCTGCACGTACTCATCGGTATTGTCACTGTAATCCAGATAAACATGCCCATGCAACAATCTTCCAGCAATTATGAATCAGCAACAAAACTGACTGGATATTATCTTGAAGGCCACTGTTAGCGTGCATGTGCCGGACCAGTTGCGTATCATTCGAAATGATATTAGTAATTCGATCGAAAGCCATTTGATGATGGTGGAGAAGGTCAAAATCGTGGATAGTTAACATACTCATTGGCTTGGCAAGTTCGCCGTTATCCGGCTGAACGGAAGGACCTATGCGGTCACTTTTACCTGAATTGTAAACGAATTCGTACTTGATCGGTGACGGAATTGTGATCCAGAAACAGTTCAGCTACTCGTAGATTTAGATATGCTGCAATGTTATTTCGGCGCTCTTCTCTCATTTGTGATGTGAATTTGCATGTGAATTTTGCATGGATGAATGTTCCAATATTACCCAAAACCCGAAAACTTGTCGGTCCTCTCAAGGCAAAACATCTTGGACGTAAGCAAACATAACCTGTCTACTTTGTCCTTCTGCTCACTCGGCGTAAGCCTCTCCGGTTACGATGTTCAGCTAGAATGATGCACTAACTATGCAAATCAACTGGTTTTCATCATCTGATTTTAGCACTAAAATCACATTTTAACAGTGGAACTTCTTCCTACAGCGCTCTACCAGCTTGATTTGTTTTCCTTGGTCATTGTCCAAAAAGCCCTTCGCCGCACTTCATTAAGCAAAAACGTGACCTTGTGCACTAAGTTTTTATCAGTTACCTCCTACACTCATTTCTATACAAAATTAGTTTTGACCAGGCTGAACCTCTCGTTCATGATGTTACTAAGCAACTGGGCAGCAGACTCATTCATGTTTCAGTCGGTACGATATTTGGAATATCGTGACAAACGGGCCTTATCAACGACTGTCCAACTTCCGCGATCTCAGTTCACTCCTCCCAGGCTTTCTTTGACCTTTCCAACGGAATAGCCGTGCTTTCTCACTAGCAGGTTTCTATCCAGTGCTTTCCTGAACGATGGTCAAGTATTCCGGAGAACTCCTTTCCTCTCCTAGCTCTTCTAGAGACAGGCCGCAATTCAATTTCCTGTTAATTTGGAAGTCGTGGTTATCAACCGTACATCAACACAATTTTGGACTTGCATGTAGTTGATTGGATCAGCGCATGGTTTGCTAACAACACCATTGACAGGTTTAGTCCACGGTCACCTCTTTCGGTCGCCAGCCATTCCTCAGTTGTTCATTGCATTCGGTTAAGCCGTCGTTTGCAGTTTGTAGGGTGTCGTCCTCAGTCGCTTGATCCCAAGCTGCTTCAAGCAACTCGTCAACTCTTCACTGTCGAATCATAGCCCCTGATCTGTCATGACCTTTTTGGTATCCCTGTTTGATCGCGACACGATATATGATCGCCTCAGTGATCGTCGTCACAGGTTTAGTTTTTGTGGTGGCGCATTGGACCCACCACGACAGGTGTTCTGTCATTATTACGACATCCTGATTTCCGCTAGCCGTCGCCAGAATGGGGCTTGTGGTGTCGATGGGACATAACTCTATAATCTCTGATACGGGGCTACGTACGAATGAGTGATTTGCCCCTGCCACACTGTTTCATCGGTTGGCGCCGCATACAGGCCACAACACATTCCATTACCTGACTTCTCATCAGTGGTCTGTAGGTCTTCTCTGAAGGAAGCCTTATGTTTTGGTGTACCGTTTTTACTACCTTGTGACACTGAATGGTCAGATTCCATCCCAGGACACGAGGTATCTGTAGTGCGATTTTCGACTAATTGACGTTCCAGGACGCTATGACGGCTTCACTCAGCCCCAACCTATTGAAGTCCTGTGGAAGCGTCTCCAGCTTCCTATATCCCTCTGCATTTTCAATGCCTTTTCTGGCCAACACGGCTGCTGCAACCTTCCGTAGTACCGGACCTTACCATTGTAGTCTACCAACATTCTGTAGTCAGGTACGACGACAGCGCCGATCATGGTTATGAAGCCTCTCATCTCTAATCTCTGGTCGTGACGACCAATGTACCAGGTGGTTGCCATTTTCCGGCACATTTTGGATTATGAATGTAGGCTCTTGTGGTCGGGATGTCCAGCGTCCGAGCTGACTCACAATGTCACAGTCAGCCGCATCCGTTGTGCTGGTAAACATCCCTCGGTTTAGGGGACAGTTGCTAATCGGGCATCTACGATTTGACATGTTCAGAGGCCTCGCGCGCTTCAGCCGTTCATTCGAAATTCCTATTTTGATGCAGCAAGTCGTACAGCGCTGCAGCAATCGTGTTGAAGTCCTTGACAAACCAAATGAGGTATACTGCCCGGCCGCGAAACCTCCATGAAAACCACTTCGAATTAGAAACTGTGCAGTCCTGAACATCCACCAGTCATTCCGGCGGGCGGGTGACCCCTCCTCAACCTACTCAATGCCCGAGCATTGTCACCGATCTTCGAACGAGCTTGTTATTGCTTCTCGCATCCGCAGATCGACTTCTCAATACGCTTCAATACTGGTTTTAGGGGAACGAAATGTTCTAGTTCCGAATTGCTATATAGGGCAATATCGTCTCCGTAAGGCGGCAATATCCTTTGTCCCTTCATTAGACAAAGCACAAAGCGACGGAAAGTGAATGGTTCCACCAACAAACTAAGCGGCATCGGTCTAATTAGATATTGGGTGTCTCCAAAGGAAAATGCCGTCCTCTTCCTGTCCTTTGACTTGTTAGCTATTTGTCAGTACCCAGAAAGCAGGTCGGACACCGTAAGATATCGGGATTGCTGGATCCCAGTAACACAGGGGACAAATACAACCTGATTTATGGTTGGTTCATTTAAAAGTTGAAAGTCCACTCATGTCAATATTCCCCTTTCGCCTTCTTCACGGGTGCCACTGGGAAATTGTACGCATTGTCGGCTTTCTCGACTGCACCACGTTCAAACATCCCCTGAATTTTTTGTAGCACTGCTCACATAGTTGGGTCAGTAGCTTACAGGGACGATAAGGTTGAAAGAGTTCAAACGGCAAAGCATTTTCGAATTCGATCTGCGGGCATGAGCCAAACGTATCGTTGTCGCCTGTGGACAGTTCGGAGCACCCCTCGACCACAGACTGTACTGATGGGACGTTACAAGACGGAATCTTTCGAACACGTGGTTAGCCGACGCCAGCGCTTGGGTAAACTTCAGGCTTGATTGAGCAGCGCCTTGCCACCAGTTTTCCCCCTCTTAGGTCGACCATATATTCTGCGCTCTTGAGAAAATCTGCTCCCAAATTTGCCTGCCTTATGCCTTGACTTGTACTTTACCGATCTATTGCCCAGGCGCATTAAGTGCACTGACGGACCGTTTGTTTTCATTCGGTATCCACCCTCCCGGTGAGAACGCACGGTTTGAACTCAGATTCATTCCCTCTCTTCCTCATTTGCACCCCAGTCTCCATGTCGATTATGCAAAATCCTCGCTTTTCGTCCATCTCAATAGCCGCCTACCGCCTAGTCCATGTCACAGTGCCAGTGTCAACCCATCCGAGAAAAAATATCGAATATGTGTAAACCGACGGCTGTGTAAGGACGAATCGGGTATCCTTGTTACCTGCTTAGCTTTAAAATCGCCACCATCTAAAGTGTAGCGATTTGCAGCGAAAGAATTTGTTAGCTCTTTAGCACTTAGGACATGTACATGCCCAAAGTTTTGATTGGCCTTGTTGACTAGGTGACTGATTATTCGGTTTAGTCGTGGCGGATGATGTCTTTCGTCCTGGAAACGCTTCTGGAAAGGGAGCGGATACTGGCTTTACAACCGCAGGAGGAAGCTCACAGACACGCATTGTCCCCAAAAACGCAGCACACTGGGAAGTTTAGACGTTTCTTGAACGTTGCGTATGTCAATGGAACACACTCCACGAACCGTTTGGGGTCTGTTTTTAAAACAGCTTATCTGTGGAGCGTAAATAAGAGGTTCATAACCTCCTGGTCTCTAGCGATGTGGGTAGTGAGCTCCCGGTCGTTTACGCCCTTGTGGAAAGCGATCAACTCACATCCGTGCGTAAAACGTTTGGCTTATTCAGGGAAACGGTCGGCGAAAAGCACCAGTTAAAACATTATGGATACGTTTGGGAGCACAAATGCGGACTACAACGTCGGGACTATTGATTATCGGACTCAAATTTCTGCGCTCACTGCAAACCAGTATCACCTTACCGACTTCTGTGAATGAGAATGAAATCAAAGAGCCGATTCTTAAATGTCCTAAGCCCGCAGGTGGCGTGCAAATACCCAGGAGACGAATTGTTCCATTTGGCTTACACGAGCCTGCTCGTCAAGCATTTCAACGAGTTCATGCCGACTACTGTGGTCCTTTTCTCGGTAAATGCTACGCTTTAATCGTTACTGACGCATATTCACGTTGGCCTGAAGTTTTTCTAGCTACGTCTCCAAGTGCCAAATTCACTCAGCGGGCGTTGAGGAAAGTATTCAGCCACGAAGGTGTACCAACTGTTTTGGTCACTGGCAACGGCACACACTTCACTGCAAAATTCCTCCAGGAATGGAGGAATGCCATTCATTCCGTTACTGGGAACAGTCCCGCGCCCCTGTTTAAATCTCGTTCGTTGCGCACAAGTATTGACTGTGCCAAAACGGCTGAGGTTACATTTTTCAAGGGTAATGATTTACGACCTGCTACAGGAATTGTACTGCCATCAAATGGCAAACAGACGTCACAATTCTCGATTTGGATGATCTCTCTTGCCACCGGGGACGCATTGACCAGGTTGAGTTCAATACTAGAGGTCAGTCTGTTAACAGCACTCCTGCTGTTTCAACTGCTAGTGAATCCTTTGTAGATGATCTTATGGTATCCGAACAAAACGTTGTATCTGAAGAACGCACTACCTGTGAAGAGTCTGAAGCTTCCATCCCGGGGAGATCCGAAAGATTGCGGTCAAGACCACCACTGGGCTGTAAACATCCAAACGCTCCTTCAAACGTGGCGGGTGTGATGAGCATGACTGATACTCTATTCATTGCTCCATCCATTATTCTCTTGTTTTAATATTCCATATGCTGTACATGTACGCTAATTCGAATGCACGCGTGCTACTTGTTGCGCGGATCTGTATTCTGGATTTCTAGTTCGTCTGGTTATTCCGACATACGTCCGAAACTCAATACTCACACTTATGCAAAAGTGCATCTTAAACGCGCGCTTCCCATCGTTCGCACAACTTACCAATCAAAATGCTGGCTTGTGTATGAATTGCATGCCTGCTTTATCTGGTGGACCGGTTATGAAGTGCGAATCGGTGGCAGTCGGTGACCTTGAAATTTCGTACACCGAAAAAATGCCTTGAGTAACGTATCACTTAAATGTACAAGCAAGTTTTTGCCGCTCCCCGCAAAGTTGGCAACTTCGAAAACCCCATATTTTTGGCGAAAATGTTCGGTTTACTTCCAATGGGCGATGTTCTGTTTTCATTCCTCAAAGCACATGGGAAGGAGTTAAATGAACACAGGAAGGAGGCTATAGGGTAGTTGTTTGTGTAGCGTCTTTGCTATTTTGCGTTTCAAGTTAGTGCACTACACATGCGGCAGAGAATCAGCAAAGCCAGCGAAAATTCGAGGAAGCCAAAAAGGTTAGTGGTTTGAGCGCATTTGCTGAAAACAGTGAATGAAGTACTTGCCTACCAATTAGTTTTTGTCCAGAGGGACTCGGAAACAACTCCTGACTACTTCTTACTATCCGGAGTACAATCGTGGGGTTTCTCACCCACTCTAACTTATATATTCATCTCATGTGTGGACGTCACTAGATCAGTGGACATTGCGCACCAAGAAGGCGCTACGGAACATTAACCGCATGTTAGTCGTCTGCGTCAGCTATGTTCTCACTGCAGCATTTCGCATGGAAAGAAAGCCTCCTCCATTTACATTAAATCGGAATGAACTCCGTGACATTGCTTTTGAAGGGTGTAGAAGATTTTCTGGAGGGACAGTGTGTTCTAATGTAAGAGCAAAACGGCCACTCCAAACAAATTTGCCGAATTTGTGAACGAGTTTAATTGTAATCATCATTAAAAAAATAAGCAGCTCAGGGGAAGGACGGTTTCACTGGGTTGAGTCACCCGAGAAGAGACAGTAGGCATGTGGCAAGGTGTCGTGGATTACCGCTATTGAAGAATAAGTGAGGCCATGCCTTGTGTATCATCCGTTACGTTGACAATGAAATTCCCCACGTTTATTCTGTGTCCATTTGTAACCCCCGCCCCACTTTTGTGTTTAGTGTGTATATATGAACTGTCGTTTGTTTGTCCTTACGACTTCACACATTTGGCCTTGAGGTCATCCGGCCATCTGTATCTGACTTTGCACGTGTGACTGTCGCATGTGGGATCCTGTTTGCTCCCCTGCTTTGTACTTTCGTAGTCCAAGCGGACTGTTTGTTTTGGACGCGTATCTACTGTCGAGGTTTGTATAAATTGTGAATTTCTCTTACCCTAATAGTACTATATAGAAACCCAGCTCCGACTTTGTTTTGCCTACCCAGAGGTTCTGGTATTACGCGTCACTCGAAGATACCGTTCGACCGTTACACCTTCTCTCGGTGAGAACCAAGCACGTCGCTTATTGTTCGGTTTAGGTCAATCGGTCAAATGCTATAACGCTGGCCAGACGGTCACGGGTTTGAAACTCCCTGAGTTTCACAAGATCAGCACTGATGACGCTTCTAAACTAGGACCAGCCAGCTTCTCGGGTTTCACAGGATAGATTACTAACTGGCAGGACCAAGTCTTTAACAATACTGCGAAGCTCAAATTGTACTGGAACGACAGGATTGTTAAATCCGAGGGAAGGACTCAGTTTATTAGAACGAGCTTGCCCAAGAGGAGGTGTGGGCCAGGACAATAGCATTTGGAGTTGTGCGTAAAGGATGGGCAAGTCGAGAGGTGACAATCGAGAGTAATAGGAGAGTAGTTGTGATTCTGGCACCAGCATGGCCGCGCTGATGCTTGCCATCACTAGACTGACAAACCTTAATTTCTGAACAGTTCCATAACCGACGTCTAGGTTGCAATGATAAAAAGGGCTGCACATTACTGTGACTTGTTTGCCTTCTGGGGCCGCTGGGCTTTGAAGCTACTGTTTTGCACGTCACGTGCTACTAACATGGAGATTTTGCGCAGCCAAACGGATTGTAGTCAGCTGTGTTGCAATCGGGCGGCCAATGCCGGCATATCAGGGGCCGGTGAAGCCGTCACAAAAGTTTGCAAGAGCTGATGTCTCTCAGCTTGCACGTCAGATGCTGCATTAGAGATTAGAACACAAGAAATGGGTCTTGACGTTTGTAAGCGTAGTGTACGAGGAATTGACTCCTTGATACGTTGTTTGAGGACGAATGGAGAAAGTTATTTTTCAGGGGAACAAAACGTTGTATCTGAAGAACGCACTACCTGTGAAGAGTCTGAAGCTTCCATCCCGGGGAGATCCGAAAGATTGCGGTCAAGACCACCACTGGGCTGTAAACATCCAAACGCTCCTTCAAACGTGGCGGGTGTGATGAGCATGACTGATACTCTATTCATTGCTCCATCCATTATTCTCTTGTTTTAATATTCCATATGCTGTACATATACGCTAATTCGAATGCACGCGTGCTACTTGTTGCTCGGATCTGTATTCTGGATTTCTAGTTCGTCTGGTTATTCCGACATACGTCCGAAACTCAATACTCACACTTAAAGTGCAGTGCATCTTAAACGCGCGCTTCCCATCGTTCGCACAACTTACCAATCAAAATGCTGGCTTGTGTATGAATTGCATGCCTATCTGGTGGACCTTGAAATTTCGTACACCGAAAAAATGCCGTGAGTAACGTATCACTTAAATGTTTCAAGTTAGTGTACTACACATGCGGCAGAGAATCAGCAAAGCCAGCGAAAATTCGAGGAAGCCAAAAAGGTTAGTGGTTTGAGCGCATTTGCTGAAAACAGTGAATGAAGTACTTGCCTACCAATTAGTTTTTGTCCAGAGGGACTCGGAAACAACTCCTGACTACTTCTTACTATCCGGAGTACAATCGTGGGGTTTCTCACCCACTCTAACTTATATATTCATCTCATGTGTGGACGTCACTAGATCAGTGGACATTGCGCACCAAGAAGGCGCTACGGAACATTAACCGCATGTTAGTCGTCTGCGTCAGCTATGTTCTCACTGCAGCATTTCGCATGGAAAGAAAGCCTCCTCCATTTACATTAAATCGGAATGAACTCCGTGACATTGCTTTTGAAGGGTGTAGAAGATTTTCTGGAGGGACAGTGTGTTCTAATGTAAGAGCAAAACGGCCACTCCAAACAAATTTGCCGAATTTGTGAACGAGTTTAATTGTAATCATCATTAAAAAAAATAAGCAGCTCAGGGGAAGGACGGTTTCACTGGGTTGAGTCACCCGAGAAGAGACAGTAGGCATGTGGCAAGGTGTCGTGGATTACCGCTATTGAAGAATAAGTGAGGCCATGCCTTGTGTATCATCCGTTACGTTGACAATGAAATCCCCACGTTTGTCGTCTGCGTCAGCTATGTTCTCACTGCAGCATTTCGCATGGAAAGAAAGCCTCCTCCATTTACATTAAATCGGAATGAACTCCGTGACATTGCTTTTGAAGGGTGTAGAAGATTTTCTGGAGGGACAGTGTGTTCTAATGTAAGAGCAAAACGGCCACTCCAAACAAATTTGCCGAATTTGTGAACGAGTTTAATTGTAATCATCATTAAAAAAAATAAGCAGCTCAGGGGAAGGACGGTTTCACTGGGTTGAGTCACCCGAGAAGAGACAGTAGGCATGTGGCAAGGTGTCGTGGATTACCGCTATTGAAGAATAAGTGAGGCCATGCCTTGTGTATCATCCGTTACGTTGACAATGAAATTCCCCACGTTTATTCTGTGTCCATTTGTAACCCCCGCCCCACTTTTGTGTTTAGTGTGTATATATGAACTGTCGTTTGTTTGTCCTTACGACTTCACACATTTGGCCTTGAGGTCATCCGGCCATCTGTATCTGACTTTGCACGTGTGACTGTCGCATGTGGGAGCCTGTTTGCTCCCCTGCTTTGTACTTTCGTAGTCCAAGCGGACTGTTTGTTTTGGACGCGTATCTACTGTCGAGGTTTGTATAAATTGTGAATTTCTCTTACCCTAATAGTACTATATAGAAACCCAGCTCCGACTTTGTTTTGCCTACCCAGAGGTTCTGGTATTACGCGTCACTCGAAGATACCGTTCGACCGTTACACCTTCTCTCGGTGAGAACCAAGCACGTCGCTTATTGTTCGGTTTAGGTCAATCGGTCAAATGCTATAACGCTGGCCAGACGGTCACGGGTTTGAAACTCCCTGAGTTTCACAAGATCAGCACTGATGACGCTTCTAAACTAGGACCAGCCAGCTTCTCGGGTTTCACAGGATAGATTACTAACTGGCAGGACCAAGTCTTTAACAATACTGCGAAGCTCAAATTGTACTGGAACGACAGGATTGTTAAATCCGAGGGAAGGACTCAGTTTATTAGAACGAGCTTGCCCAAGAGGAGGTGTGGGCCAGGACAATAGCATTTGGAGTTGTGCGTAAAGGATGGGCAAGTCGAGAGGTGACAATCGAGAGTAATAGGAGAGTAGTTGTGATTCTGGCACCAGCATGGCCGCGCTGATGCTTGCCATCACTAGACTGACAAACCTTAATTTCTGAACAGTTCCATAACCGACGTCTAGGTTGCAATGATAAAAAGGGCTGCACATTACTGTGACTTGTTTGCCTTCTGGGGCCGCTGGGCTTTGAAGCTACTGTTTTGCATGTCACGTGCTACTAACATGGAGATTTTGCGCAGCCAAACGGATTGTAGTCAGCTGTGTTGCAATCGGGCGGCCAATGCCGGCATATCAGGGGCCGGTGAAGCCGTCACAAAAGTTTGCAAGAGCTGATGTCTCTCAGCTTGCACGTCAGATGCTGCATTAGAGATTAGAACACAAGAAATGGGTCTTGACGTTTGTAAGCGTAGTGTACGAGGAATTGACTCCTTGATACGTTGTTTGAGGACGAATGGAGAAAGTTATTTTTCAGGGTTTAGGAACATAAACACTACAGGCTGGCAGCCGGAAGAGGGCAGCATTAAGATAAGTAATTAGAAGCGTGCCTTGTAAGTTTGAGAAGCCGAAAAAACCGGATAGTGGTGAATCGTGCGAGACAGGAAGAACATAAAAATTTGTGCGGCCAAATTTATGGTGTAAAGGGCTTACACCTGGAACCGCACACGAAAATGACCCCGAAGACATTGATGACGGAGACAATGGTAGAGATAGGCAGTCTTCACAGGATGAAGGAACACTTGGTGCATTTAAATCATGAGCTTCATTAGAAAATTGGTGTTAAACACCAGAAGGAGGGCCAGGGTGAGAACGAAATCCAAGAAAGAATTGTGGCACCTGACCATGAGAAACTGGTTTCGTAGATGCGGCGATGTGTGCCACAAATGACGGAGAAAATATCACCTGCGTAAGTAGTTAGATGCGTTTAAATAATTGCTTTTGTTGTTTAGGCACAAACACATCTCCCCCTCCTCGTCAGAACAGCTTTCCAGATCGGCTGTTTTATTTAAGGTCCTCGAAACAGTTCTCTCGGATATTTGGAAAGCTACTCCACTCCTTCTGCGGAATTTTAAGTCATAACAAATATTACCAAGTTTATTATGTTCAGGTCCTCACTATGAAAATGATAGCTATTGAAATCGATCACGATAAGCCACCAAAATCTGTCGCTCGGAATGCAATCGTCTCCTCCCGTTTTTCTGTATCATGAATAGCAGTTTCGGATAAGACCCAGAAGTACCAGTCAAAAGACAATTTCTTGTAAACGTTAGCTTTTTCATAAGAAAAAACTTGCATACCAGAATCAACAAAGTTCGTCTCTTACACGGACCGGCTCCTCCAGAGTGCCCGCTACCGAAAACATATATAGGGGATAAAGTCGAATTTGCTGTCAATGAATGAATCCGTCAGGCGCTAACCATTTCACGCTCCTGAGAGCAAGCTTTAGTGTAATCAGTAAGAAATGTATCGTTCGATAGCGCTTTTCCAAAGCGCGCAAGTTTGAACGCTAAGACCAAGGCTTTTGCGGGAAACCTAGACAAGTGAATTTCCCCGAACCCCACGTGGACTGTTTGCGCATTCAACGGAGTCGGATGCCCATCGCTATGTGGTGAGGCCAAGCAATGTATTCGCTTAACCTTCCACACTATATATTCTATATCATTATCAAATTCATAACGCAGTAGATACAGTAGCTCTAAATACGGACTGGTGGCTCCATATCACTGGGACGTAATATCATGCTGTTTAACGAACACTGGTTTCCATGGTCTGATTTGCTCAGAGTCTTGTAGTAGGGAGTCAGTGTCACCATATCCAAACTTCGTTGGCGAATGATACGGATTGAACAAACCGTAACACAACAGAAAGATGTTCCGTGCTTGAGGCCAAATTGAATACTGTAGACTATCGAAGCCTCTCGACTTGTGCCCGCGTGGTTAGCCTTATGCGCTTTTAACTTTTGTATGCGGTTATGCTGGGATTTTTTCGGTGAAATGTTAGCGACCAACGTTGGACTGATATTCTCACTGGAGCATGAAGCTGACCCGATGGTCAAATGAGTTCATTTTGCTTTCTAAGCTTGATTTTCATCAAAACTATTTCTACAAGCTGGCCAAGTTTTCTCTTTCTTTTATAATTTCCAAGCCCAAGTATATGGTCACAAACGCAAACCATAATATTGATCTAGATAAAGCTCAAAACTTATCCATTTGGGATACTTCGCTGAGATATTTTTAGATCGTTTGGAACTTGATATCGGACATAGAATGGATGAAACCGAACAATACGCTTGCAAACATATATGAGACAACTTCAGTATGGATATGTATATGTTTTAGCAAAGACCGCTTAAAATCATGGTTCGTACGTAAGGTACCCATGCTTAAAACTCATACTAGACAAATAACACAGGCCGAGGGTTGTGCTGGTATATCATAACGACTCAGTCAGCCATTTTAAAGTAGTTTGCGGGCGAAATTTGCGAACTAGGATTTGGTTTGAATCTTTGGCCGGCAAACCTACTGAATACGCCATCCTTGCTGGGGTGTATTTTATCTTTCGCATAAGATCATCAATTGCCTCGTGAAATTATAGGCAATTATCGGCCTCGACAATTATATGCACCGTAAGGAACCTTTCATACTCATCAATAAAACCGCCATAATTTCAAAAATTACAACAAATAAGATAAATGTGGACATGCTTTTCTAAAACGCTTGCTGAAACAATCAGAATCGACAAAATAGAAAATGCCCCACTTTCCTAAGCAAGAGAGAAATTAAGCACTTGGTGTTTATCATGTTTATATTGGTGAAATGGCACAAACTAGTCAGCTTGGGGCAAGCAACTGGCATTATCGCAGTATCAAATGTCGGGGCCAAAAATACGGGGAGTTTTTGGTCGGTATTTGTGTCCGGTTATACTGAAATTCACACCAACGTGTCGTGTCAACATTATAGCACTATGGCACGCTATAATCTAGAAGCCGGTCTTATGTTTGGCTTAAATTTACTCGAATTCGGTTGTGTTTGAAAATGGCATGATGCGTGACATGATGTGTGTCCATTGCCAGATTTCACACGTTTTACGAATAATTCTGCTCTCTAGAAATTCCTGGGCTTTGGGCCGAAAAATTGCTTGGCGACCCAGTGACTATGTGGACAAGGGCGCACGTGAATGCTCATTGCACCCACAACAACGGGTCGAAGATCGTGAACCAGATTTGCAAGGATATTGTTGTGTTCAGTTCGACATCTTTGCGACTGTTCCGTTGAGAAGGATTATGCTCAAGAGATAATTAACACTTAAAGGCCCTTAAACACGTGTTTAAACAGCCCACAAGATGTGCATTTGCGAAAAATTGGATGGTCCATAAAAGAGAAGCAGCGTCACCTACCAAAAAGTCTATATTTTAAGGACTCGAAGATTAAATTTTGAGTAAGTGCAGAGGAAGGTACGTCGGGCAAGTTGGATCCAAGTTTTGTATCTACCATATGTTGAATGAACGCCAACTGTTTTCTGCTTTAGACACTTTTGGCGAAACCGAACACGTTTGATCGAGCACTGCACCATAAAAATAGTTGTAATTTCATTTCCCGAACTTTTGGGTGTGTACTACTGAAGCCATGATCAAGTCGTCACACTGAATATGGTGGGCAAAACATGAAGTTACACTTAGTACTTGATATATTATTGAAAATTCCGAAGAAAAGACGCTGAATCAACAAAGGCAGAGCTGCATGTTCATTTAATGAACCGATTCGTCCTATCCGAACCAAAACTGTGGGCCACTGCAGACCATTAGTGGCCCTGAACGATTGAATTAATGGCCAGGCAAAAGAGGCATAAATGGGTTGGATGAGATGGAGAAAGTTTCTTTAGGAAAAAATGGCATTTTTCATGGCAAAATCATGATGTAAGATAAGTGGGATCGGTTTCCTCATTCCGCTTTTGGGAAAAGTCAAGACTAAGTTTCATCTGAGAGAGCAGAAAGTTGCCTAAGGGTGTGATCAAACTACCATAGTATCGGAAGCATTTGCATTTCTGGAGAGGACTTGGTGAAGGTGTAGCATATCCCGAAGGAATGGTTAAGCACTTCACAATCAGGCCACTGAGGCTGAGTGGGCCCAGGAAATAATTTGTTCCTTTTCGCAAGTCAAGACCTAAGAAGGTGAGGGGTATAGTTAAATGTATATGGGGAATACATGCGGTTGCGCCATCAAATTCAGTGTGATAATGCCTAACCATCAAAGCGTTGATATATTTCGGGTTCTGAATAGTTGCATAATGGACAATAATACTGGGGCAATTGGCCAAGGAATGTGTGCTTCCGTGGTTGTGGGGCTTCGGGAAACCCGAGAGGGTCTACATACATAGGAAGGCCAAATCAGAATATCAAGTGATTTTGGTTTATTTGAAGAGGCATGCGGTTTAAAAGCGCAGACCTGGCGGATCAAAACAAGGAACAAATAGGACGGCAGTTCCAGCTACCTTTGAAGATGAAAACCTGGGAATTGGAAAAAGTGGGGTGAAAGTGTAGAATCCCGGCTCTTATGCTGAGGTGTTGGATGGTATGGGTTCATCGACCTAAAAAGTCGAAAGATTGGTTCTGTTCGGGGAGTGATCACTAGTTGTTAAACGGGTCTAGATACAAATAAGTTTGTGTTGTATTACTCATGACTGAGGGTGCGGCTTAGGTTGACATTACGATGCTTATACGGTACTAGTCGACGCAGAACAAACTAATAAAATTTGGTTTCTTTGTGAGTTTGTAGCATACTCAGCTAATGACACAAGCTATCCACTTGGCTGTGAATTTGTCAAGTCATGTTCCCCTCTGGGCATCAGTCCACAAGCAGGCAAAAGCCCAAAAACAGAGACCAGCCTCTTGCTTTGGGCAAGGGAATGTGCTAACCAATCCGATAAAAGACCAAGAGATATAGCTGCAGAACTGGTTGCTAGAAAAAATAATAATGTGGAGTCAGGGCGTGATGGCAATTTCTCCAGCTCCCACCGAGGGGAGTGGGAATAAATGTTGGTTCATGAGAAATGCGTTGGACAGCTGAAGGGTAATGAAGACAACTTTGGAGGTAGGAGATGAGACGTCAGGAAAACCGGAAGTTGCTAAGTAAACTGAATAATACCACTTTTGGGAGAGGAACTGATGCTAAGGGTGCACATCACCAGTCCCCGAGTCAACGCCGTCAGCTTAAAGCAGTCAGCGGTGTGATGTGAAAAACATTTGGCGCCGTCTGTGAATGTTGGGAACAAAGAACGAGGAATATCCGCATATTTTATTTGTATGTCACCACTTCCCGGGGCAAAAAGGGGCGGCATGCGCTGGTTGTGTTTGGCACACAAAGCAGAGTCAGTAGCTGGCAAACTAAACATGGACGAAAATTGAGACAGATGTGCACCTCTATAAAGAGCAAGAGCGCTCCAGAGAGTTTTCCGACACGAAGCTGCACATAATGCTTTGGTCATCGATAACAGCACACATCTTACTACAAAATCATGCGAGCAATGCTTGAATGACCTTGGATGCCGGCATCTGTTTACTGTTCCACAATATCTCCAGTTAAATGCGCTCACTCAAACCTTCATTTTCATCCACTTCTTTGTGAAACTGGACGGTGGAATCGATGATTTTCTAATATGAGAATGCCATGAAGTCAGCTACTTGGAAGAATCCCGCCCACTACGTGAAGGTTTTGACTATGCCCAAATGGTCGATGTTAGGTTTTTCAGGGGTATTGATTCACGGCCTGCTACAGGAATACTATTTTCATCAAATGGCAAAAATATAGTCAAAATTCTCGATTTGGATTGCATCTCTTGTCACCGGTGACACATGGACCAGGTTGACCCCAATACAAAACGTCAGCCTGCCGAAAATACTTCTGCTGTTTTGAATTCTAATGAATTTTTCTTATTTGATCTCGTCGTGTCCAAACGAAACTGTCTCTCTAAAACATACCGCCTGGAAAAACCTCAAGATTTTAACCCCGAAATATTTCACAGACCACTAAGAAATATAAACATCAACAAGCTCATTCAGGGTGTGGCAGATACGGTTATTATTTTTGATGCTCTATTTATTGCTCTCTTTTTAATATTCTAAATGCCATTTACACATCGGTTTGTACACATAAACCCACTTGTTACGCGAGGCTGAGTTCTGAATTTATAACTCGTTTAACGACGCGGTACGTTCGTAATCGGTTTCGTATTTCCCTCGCGCAAATTCGTGAAAAACGCTTTCGTTGTTCATTCTATTCACAGAGTACACACGAGTAATTGTTGAATTTTATTAGTCTAACAAAACATTTGAGTGATAACCCTTTATACTTTGCACACACTTTATTTTACATCTGGTCCGAAATATGACATCAATTTACACCGATTGCTCTCCGCAGCCATTGATGGACCACAATAGATGTGGACGAAATGGCTGCCCGTCGAAAGTCAAACGCGGTATGCAACACCACGCCTGCAAGGCCTGGTGGCATTTCAAATGCACGGGTTTACAGTACGACCAGATAAGCCGACTAGCCAACTCTCCTGACCCGTTTGTTTGTGCCAGCTGCCTCTACGTCAAGGGTGCAATGCATACCGCAGCGAACAGTAGAGTCCCCCGAAACGGTACACAATCCCCAGTGCAGATTCTGAAAGACCGCTATCAGTGTTACGCTTTAATCGGGATACTCGATGCGAAGGCATTGGAGGACCCAGGCGCTAAGGATGCAGCGACCTGGGCGAAAGTCGACAAGGAACTTTCCTCGCTGAACCAATACCTCGCGATGTCCATACCGGGTCCCATGGCTGCAAAGAAAGCCATACAACTTTCTGACGCGGCTATAAAAACCGCCACAGCGTCGCTAGTGGACAGACGCCTAAGGGAAAACAGGCTGATAATCTGGGGGTCGTTCTCCGGAAAAATCACGCCAGCGAAGCTGGCACAGTCGATCCTCAGCAAGCCTGATCAATCGCTCCACGCAGAATGGCTACGCCAAAAGGGAAGTAAGCGAACCCCTGGACTTCTAGTTACTCTTTCTTCCCCGTCCGACGTACAGGCAATCTTGGAGCGGGCTGGAAGCATTCAAAAGGCCAACCCAATGATCAGGCGCCTTTCCGAGGATCGTCCTCGAGACGCGCGCAAGATTGGTCACAACAGGTCAGGAGTGGAAGCACGAAACAGGCTTCCACCGGGCACTAAACCAGACGACCCCAAACTCATGACCAAGCCGATTGTGGTCATATCCCCCTGTGCTCCCGAAAGCAGGCCGATGAAACCAGCTGGTTCTCCGGACAGCAGTTTTTATTCGACCACCACAGGCCTCTCGCCCACCAAAGGCAGGGACGCCCTGGAGGAGGCAAAACCCACATGCAAGCAGCGCCCAAACTACGTGGAGCTATCTCCGCAACAGAGGGCACGGCTGCAGCCGCGCACTTGTCAACAAAGCTACAGCCTCAACAAAGCCAGAGCCTCTGAATTGTATTGAGTCAGATGTGCGGGGACAGGAAGCGAAGCCAATCTTCAGCTCCACTCCGTCAAAAGCGGTCTCCGGTTGTGGACACAACCGCCACACATGACGCCGACAATCTAAGCCATAAGCATGACCACAGTCATCCAGAAAATCCCTCGTACATTCAGTTGGCCACGCTGATCGCCGGCGGATCGGGTGTCCACACACACACGAAAGAAGAGCGACTGCAGCCAAACAAGCCACATAAAGTTCGCCATATTAGAAAACTGCTGGCTGGCTTCAAGGTGCAGTGCTCCGCGAAAACGAGCCTCTTGGGAGCGCCACCAAAATCGTTACTTTTTGGTGCCACCACCCAGGGCTCAGGGCCTCACAGCAACACTTTTCCGGTTAAACCGCGCAAAAACGCTCAAGGATCCAGAAAGGCGAAAGCTTGCAGCAAAACTTTGATCAACAGCAAATCTGGTCGACGAAAAAGGGATGCTGAAAGAGCTACAAACAGCATCGGTCGGAAGTTTCGCCCATGGGGTAAAAACTCCGTCCCCCAAAGCCAAAAAGCCCGAGCAGACCGAGCTCTCACTGAACGAATAAAACCCCGCGGGCGAAAAGCACCCCCAGAAACCACAAAGGCAGGAAGAAGACAACATCGCCCCATAGGCCCTCTCGGAGCTTTGGACTCAAACTCAAACCTGGTGTACAACTATTAAGTCTGCTAACCACCCTGGTCACTCAACTTTCGGCTCCTCACCCTCGGAGGCAGCAGAGACAGCGTTGAAAGGCTTGTCCATAAACTGCCTCAGACTTTTCAACAAACTCGGCGACGTTAAAAAGTCAGCTTGCCTTGGACCATCAAGGACCCAGGAAGGCGAAAGCTTGCCGTAAATCCCTGAGCAACAGCAAATATGGTCGAAAAAAATGGAGGTGCCGAAAGAGCTACAAACAGCAACGGTCGAAATTTTCGCCCATGGGGAAAAGACCTCGTCCCCCAAAGCTAAAAGGCCCAGGCAAACCGGCCCCCAACGAAAAGAGAAAAATTTTGCAAGTGAAAACCAACCCCAGAAACCACGAGGAGAGGACGCAGACGACATCGCTCAAGATGCTTATTTGGATTCTCATTCTCAAAAGCCGTGCATAATTATTAAGAATGCTAACCACACTGGTCACTCAACTTTCGGCTCCTCACCCTCGGAGGCAGCAGAGACAGCGTTGAAAGGCTTGTCCATAAACTGCCTCAGACTTTTCAACAAACTCGGCGACGTTAAACAGTCAGCTTGCCTTGGACCATCGTCCATAATCGCACTCACAGAGACCTTGCTCACACCGGATGTCTCTGACGCGGAGATCTCGATAGAAGGTTACTCTATTTTTCGAGCTGACTCAAAACGAGGGAGGACGGGGTGGGTTGCTCTGTACTTACATTCGGCTCCACCAATCCGGATTGTCCTCTCTGATACCACCCGTGCACCCTTTTGCGATGCACTGTGGGTCCAAATCCCGCTGCGTGCGTCCGATTCTCTCCTTCTCGGTGTGGTCTACCGTAGCCCTTCGAGTTCCCCTGAAGATGACCAATTCCTCATACAAACACTTAAGAAACTCTCCTCTAACTACCACTTCACTCATCGCCTCCTGGTAGGTGACTTCAACGCCGAAAGGGTCCCCTGGAGGAACTCCAGCGCGTCAAATCAGGCGGACTTTCCGCAGCGGCGCTGTTTGAAGTCCTTCAACAGAGCGCTTTGACCCAACATGCCGTTACACCCACCAGATACCGCGCAGGCCAACTACCATCCCTCCTGGATTTGGTCATGACCAACGAAAGACACTTCGTTGACCAGGTAGCAATTAATGCTCCTTTGGGACATAGCGACCACTATGTGCTGACCTTTGATTTCATCTGCTATTGGGCCAGAAATCCCAAACCTGAAACGCGGTTTCGAGACTTCTGCCGTGCAGACTTCTCAGGAATGCGCATCTTCCTTGAACAAGTCACACTGGGACCAGCTCCGGTGGAAGAAATATGTAGGACCATTGTCCAGAAAGTTCACGAGGCTGACGCGACGTTCGTCCCGAGAAAACCGGAACACACTCGGATGAACCGCAGCATGCCAAAAAGGATTCGGCGACTTCTGTAAAAAAGATTCTAACTCTTTTACAAAAAGATGACTACAGGGGATACGGAAGATGAGCTGGCATTTCGTAAAATGCGGAAATGCTGTAAATTGGAAATCCGCCACTGGAACATACGAAAATAAGCCACCATTCTGGAACTTGCTCAAAAAAACCAAAACGTACTGTTCAAGTACATGAGAGATCGCCGAAGAAACAAGCCATGCGGGCTTTCCTTGAGGGACAGAACCGGAGAACCGACAAATGACCCAACAGTGGATTCTGGGACTTACAGAGAATGTTATGCGTGTCTATACTCAGCCCAAGCTTCCTCGTCACATCCACTCTTGTCAAGGAGAAAATACGAACAGCCTCTAACCGACTTGGTCTTCATGGTGGAGGACGTTCGTCTACCCTTGCACAAGATCAACCCATTCGGCGCGTTGGGGCCCGACGAGGTCCATCCAAGGATCCTGAAAGAAACGTCCTCCACACTGGCAAACCATTTACACTTGGTGTTTCGTCAGTCGCTTGACGAAGGCCGCCTTCCCCCTGCTTGGAAGGAAGCGATTGTCACGCCAATATACAAAACTGGTGACCGACTATCGCCTGGCAGCTATAGGCCTATAAGCCTCACTAGCGTGCCGTGCAAGGTGATGGAACGCATTCTGAAGCGAGCCATCCTAGATCACCTTACTTCCAGCAATCTGATATCTCCAGCTCAACACGGATTTCTCCCAAACCGTTCTTGCGTGACAAACATGCTCGTGTTTATGGACAGCTTAACCCAAGCCAAGGACGAAGGACTCATATCGGATGCCATATTTTTCGACTTCTCAAAAGCATTTGATAGGGTCCCACACGTCCCGCTGCTCCACAAACTCGAGTCTTACGGGATTCAAGGGAAAATCCTTCGCTGGATCAAGGCGTTCCTATCAGACAGGTCATTCCGAGTGAGAATAGGCTCAACCTATTCCTCTCCAGCGCCGGTCTCCATTGGAGTTCCTCAAGGCTCCGTCTTGGGACCACTCCTGTTTCTGATCTACGTCAACGACCTCCCAGACGTTCTTGCGAGTCCATGTTTACTTTTTGCGGACGACTTGAAATCCTGGAGTTCCAATGCCAGCGCCCTCCAAATGGATGTAGACGCTGCCAAGCAGTGGTCGTTGGACTGGCACCTTCCTCTGAATGATGAAAAGTGCGTCCATGTGTCGTTTGGAGGGGATTCAGCGAATGCCTTTGTTATGCATGGTGAAAAGGGACCAGAAAACATCATGAGGATAGATGCCAAAAAAGATTTAGGCATCTGGGTCTCCTCAAACTTGTCCTTCGCACTACACCATGAGAAATCGGCCCAAAAGGCATTCGCCGTTTTACGGATGATCCGACGTACCTTCTCCCGTATTACTCGCATGGACTTCCAAATACTCTATGGGGCCTACGTCAGACCGCTCCTGGAGTACGCCAACCAAGTTGTCTACTCAGGACGTACGAAAGACGTTACCCTCATTGAGCGTGTCCAGCGGGCCGCCACGAGAATGGTTGCCGGCCTCAAGTCCGTGGACTACGAAACGCGTCTCGCGACGCTTGATCTCTTTCCCCTGGAGTACCGTCGCCTCCGAGGGGACCTAATTCTTACCTACGCCCTGTTTGAACAAAGCTTGGCAAACAGGTTTTTTACCGTTGACCCAGCAAACACCCGGCGGGGACATAGTAAGAAAATCTTCAAGCTCAGGGCACACACATCCGTTAGACAAAACTTTTTTTCATTTCGGGTAGTAGCTGCGTGGAATGACCTCCCTCCGACGGTTGTACACGCTCCCTCTAGGACCCAGTTTAAAGCACCATTAACCATTTATTTATGCAAATCCTCGCGCTGGAAAGCATACTGCCCCGCGCTGAGAACATAAAGAGCAGTGCTACACCATTTTTCACTTGTGCCTTTCAAGTGAACCACAGCCACGGACCGACAAGAACAAAACCGACCTGGGAAACTTGGGCAAAAGCCTCAATCCTGTGTATCAATCCGTGAATCCGTGAATCCGTGATCAGACTGACATGCGTGCCGAAGTCAGTATCCATAGATATCCTCAGTCTACCATACGCGGCTTTAACCCCGCGAGAGATAATTATTTTCTGTCTGTATTTCATGGCACTACAGGGTAAATGAGGCGATCAAGACAGGTTCAAACCAGCGGCCACAGGCAGAAAATAGAGGTGCGTTTTTGCTGATTTCCTGAATTGAATGACAGCCTAAAAACCGCCGGCGATAAGAAAGGCAATTCTTCTATTACATGGGTGGCGGGCGCACGGAGCCACCATGGTGCGGCGGTGGTATAGCCACGGATAAAGTACGACGTTTCCAGAGATGCCGAACACAGGCTATACTTGAACGCGCGTTTTAACTAGGTCTGACACTGGTGTTCATGGATGGTGGGTGAGATAACTTGATGAACCCCATTACAAGGACATAGACTAGACACAAACGTGTACCCACTGAAGGGAATTGAAATGGACCTATGTTGATGGCCGAGCAGATGACTCAAAGAAGTTGTTTGAATGGTCGTTTGGAACGCGGAAGCACTGTTTTATTGCGCACTATCTTTGCATGATTTCGAGTGCCTGCCAAACGGTGTCAAGCAGCGGGTGTCATTTGAGATGAATCGGCATTACGGCGAAATCGGATCCGATGTCATATCACCATCAATTTAGTCGATGTTTTCTGTGGAAAAGCTAAAGTTGTGGCTAAAACAGAAATGGAACGCTTTTCTCACATAAGACGAGTGAAAACGTCTTTTCTAACCTCTTCCATTAGCCCATTGTTTTTGGGGAGAATCAAAACCAGCACATGGTTGGTTTAAAGGGCGAAAAATGTTAGGTAGGCCAAGACATGCCTATTCTTGTCATGACCGAAATCTTGGTCAAGTATGAGCTCTATCCTGCCACGATGATTCCTCTGCCAAACATCATCCATACCGATAACCCGCAAGCTGGTAAATACAAATGTTGAGGAAATAAAACTGCGCTAAACCGGAGCTGTTTTTTGTTCGCTGTTTGTACTTTTTGTGACATGCATACTTGGACAGCAGAGACCGTTTCCGGTGAATCAGCAGGTTTTCGTCATTAACAGCTTTCCTGACTCATTTTAGAGATTGATCCTGGTCCGAAGAGGATGAAGACATCAGCTATGTCAGCCACTGCATTGCAACATAGAGACCACGTATTGTGGATCCGCATACCGATATTACAATTCCCCTTGGACATAGCTTTTTTTTGTGTTTGTAAGATATTACTGATAACTGAGGTTCTATGCGAGCGGATCTCTGTGCTGCTACCGGTTTCCTGTTTGTAGAGGATTTAATCAGATAGCTGGTAACTTCAGACTACCTCTTAACGGGCGGCTTTATCATGGCTGTAGATACTTCACAGGGTAGGATACAACAGTAACTAAGTACCATTTGTCCTTTCCAGGTACCCTAACTAGGAGAATTTGCAGATTCTCGGGATAGACCAGATAATGATCCAGGAGAGCGGTAATGAAGCCATGCAAACCGTGTTGGTCATCGTAGTTTGAAATCCAAGTACAAGTACGATTGGGTACAATAACAAGTACCTATGTGAGAAACACACTAGCGGGGGATTTTTGCCGTGTTTGCTGGTTCGGTCTGGAAGTGCAAAGAAATTTAACAGCAAGTTTTTCTGAGGTGTGGAGCTTGCGCACTTTAGAGGGTTTTGCCAAGGTACTTGGGATTATTTAGGAGGTTATCAGTTCTCCAACTGTGATACAATAAGTGAGACTCAGATGAACGACCGTCGTCCATCGCACGACAAAGAACAAGCAAAGGATTTCTGAGGTCACACCATTCCAATGCCAGGGCAGTTGGCTTCTGAGTTAAACGAATACACACAATGGTGTCATCAAATTCCATACCAGCTGCAAGAACCAGCATGTACAAAAGGACGAGGTGTTTGCTGAACTACTCTGCTTGAGAGGGGTGTCCACCATTTGGCAACTCAGTTTATTGTTGAAGCCCTAGTTTGATTGATAGTGATAAGGATCGAAATATTCCCCTGACCATTGTTGTCCCCTAACCTGGTCACTGTTGTGGAGCCTTTGATTCTTTCCTATTCTAACGATGTTG
The DNA here is from genome assembly GCF_000715545.1 of Opisthorchis viverrini. Lineage (NCBI taxonomy): Eukaryota > Metazoa > Platyhelminthes > Trematoda > Opisthorchiida > Opisthorchiidae > Opisthorchis > Opisthorchis viverrini. Next base: position 1,013,981 of record NW_008751732.1, on the reverse strand, counting down.
TCTCCACCATTATTTGTACCACCAATGGGTTGTTGGGAATCTTTTGCGGGGCCAGATGTGCCGCGTATGGTGCTTCATTGTAGAATTTAGTTTAAAGTGGGTAAATTATCCTGTCTCTTCATGGAGAAGAGAGACTGCATAACACAGCGCAGTTATTCATCTCTTCAACCTACCAAACATTCATCGCCCCTAACCCAATCCAACGTTCTCTGGACTGAGTATATTTGGGTGCGGTCCATACTATCCTGAAAACAACGTTAACTCAAGTAATTCCACGCACTATCACTTCCCTTATAATCGCTGCCTGGCACCTGGACACACAAGGAAGAGAGTGGAGCAGCATCTTATCCAGGGCAGTCGGCCCATCCAACGTCTTTTCCCGCCGCAATCGATCCAAAATAAGCATTCTTTCTAGAACACCGTCAATACCCAATGTTAGAGGCAAATATTACCCTCCGTCGCACAGACAACAAAAATGATGGCATAAATTTATAGACCAATCAAACTGCGTCCATGAAGTCTGAGGGGTTAGTTGATATCAGTATATAATTTCTAAATCTCAGAAGAGCGACCGCTTGGAGCCGTTATTAATCTAATCAGGTATCAAGCGCCGAAAATGTCCGTTTCACAAGAGTGATGGTGATATAACTATTTGGGTGCCGCATCATAAGTCGACCAGTAACTTATCAATTGAGGAAAACTGGTGAGAGCATCTGAGAGAAAGTGCTGCCCCGGAACGTGTTTTCTATGCGGTATGACTACAACGCGTGTTCCGTAGTTTTCCGTAGACTTTGGAGCATGTTTGACCTACTGCCCTGTCCACGTGCGAGTATGTTTTGTGCCCAGTTCCATACCCATATATTGTGTGCAACGTGGAGACTGTGGTGTCCAATCTTGTTTGATAGTTGCATGAGCATAAGTTCAACGTGGCCCGATGTGGCTGAAGGTAGTAAGCCTGGCGCGGGACGCGGGTGATAGTGACGTAGGCAAGCTGGATGGGAACGTTTGTGTGCAGATTGTTCGTCAAGGTCGCAAATTGGACCGGAATTGCCACTGATTTGAGTGTTTATGACACGTGATCTGATGAGAGAGGATATATTAAACGAATTAGGCGAAGTTGCTTGAAGGAACAAATGAACGACAGGATTGTCGGGATCCTGTGACCCGGGCGGCGTTCATCGTAGGATCCGCACCAAACATGCTGTTGTCTTTGATGTTAAGTACCAAGCCCCCGAACCATTCTCAGTGTCCGGCTTTTCACCCACCTCCTGGGAGCAAGCTATCGTTCAGCCCATGTACTACGGAGGACGCCGACCTGACTTGTCCAGCCACTTCACCCTATTCCTACCGGTGTGACCTGCAAGTTGCAGAAACAAGTTCACAACAAGATCCTTCAGATGTTTCTATCCACCACCAAGTATGTATTCCGCTCAGTATGGTTTCATTCCGTTTCAATTCTGCCTCAAATCTTTTTCTCCGTTTTACTTCAGCCTAACAAACGCGGCCAAACCAAATGTAGGAATCAACCATTTTTTCGGTGAGGCTCTCAGCATTTGCACAATGGAATTTGTAAAGCTACCACCTGATGGATTAAACAAACAAGGAATTGATTCCAGAGCGCCGGCTCAAACTTTTGAGCCCCAAACGGGCACCCCAGGATCCTAAGGGTGCTAGGACAGTACTCCACCAGAACATTTCGCCAGAGGTAAGACTACATCAGAGGACGATGTAATAGGTGAGCTACGAAAAAGTGGATTTAGATTAGGAGTGTTTGGGGTTTGAGTACATAAGCAACAGAATGTAACATTTTGGCGTAAAACGTTTTATTTCATTCGCTTTGAAGCTGGGAGTATTGTGCGGCCAAGAACCTCCTTTGGTGCGGCCAACTGGAGGCGCAGCAAAATTAGTTTCGCCGAAATTATGGGGCTTTGGAGGTTGTGGCTTTTACGGGCAGTTAATCTAACCCGTTTGGATCTTTCAGTTCTGTGTTGCTAAGATCATTTTGTTTAAGTGAGGGAAATTTTAAGGTCAATGGCCACTATCGAATCGCATCGCGTTACCAGTTTACGAGAGTAGACAACGGAGTCGAACTCTAGCATATTTTGGTGATTTCGGTAATCTTCAAGAATGATACAGCTTCTACAGAATATTCAGTTTTAAATCTTTTCGGAAAAACTGGTTGCTAACTTTTGTTTGCTGTATACTCTTCAGGTTTAACAAATGAGATGCGTTTGTTTAGCAAACTTCTGGACAACACATTTACTATGAAGCTAGCTTTCCACTTGGTATAACAGTTTTGCACAACTGCATGAATTATGCAGTGGCGATTCGAGGGCCATCCTCCCTTACCCAGGCGTGCATAACTAGCCTGTGGATAATACTGTGTCGCGAGATAAGTGCAGTTACGTAATCAAGACAACAGGCCATCTAATAAACCAAGAAACATTTTCCAACGATATACTGAACGACAACTCGGCAGCTGACGCGATAGTATTAAAAATACCGGTAGTACCTTCCCGGAATGACTTGCGACTTGAGTCAAAATTTTGACGTACTTCCGACGACTGAGCGCCATGCTTCAGAAGGACAATACACTACTTTAGTTCACCGCTTGTCAAACACCGGTTGATTGGGCGCCTCTCAAAAATAAACTTGCTTAGTGGGTGTTTTTGGTCTAGGTGTTAGAAAATGACCATCAAGAATCATCGTACCAGCGAAAATGTAACATGTCCGGGCACACAGTACAGCATGTGTGTCGTTTATAAGCAAATAAAGGTAAACTCACTGGCTGCGATAAATATCGCAACCTGAACTTTGTGTACAGGGAAGCCTTTTGCACCGGTGGACTGCTTTTTCATTCAAAGGTAGCGAATCGCTCTCCTTTTCGAGGTTTTGCGGACGCAAAGTACGAAATTGTTGATCATGTATTCTCCCCAAGCGATTTGAAACACATTAAAGGAGATAAAACGTAGAGAAGCTAACTTGTCTCAGGAAATATTCATCTCCCTCAGACACGAAATGCTCTCAACCACTGCGGCCAATAATAATATGAACACCCATCCATGTTGGTCCCCCAACAAAACTGCCGTCTCATGGAGAGACCCTAGAAGTTTGGATGAATATCATCAAATACTAGGATTTATGTCAAATTTTCTCTCTTTTGAACTATGGTTTCACAGAAATTTTGGGGTCTGTCTAAGGCTCGCTTCTTTGGTTTTGGAGGGCGTCTGATGGGATCGTGCACAGCACCCTTTTCCGGTGTTGAGAAAAATATGAAATCACTGGCTGAGTTTCTTACGGGTTGCCAGCCCTTTCCTTTAACCTGAATTCCGTTTTCTGAGTGTTTCATAGTTCTAAGTGAGGGTCTGTTTTTGGCCCTTCTTTGTCCAAAACGTCCACTGTCCTTCCAACTTCTAATAACATCCAGGTACATACATTTGTTGTCCGCAGGTGACCTGAATGTATTATGTGGTGACTCGGCTCGGGCCAGCCTAAATTCCATTCAGTACCAGTATTATATACCTTTGTGTAGCTTCCAACCTCGTCCATGTACGATCTTAGCTTATCATGTACCGGTTCGAATCTTCCTCTGAGAACACTCGAAAATATGGGCTCCTGGAAAGCCACGAATCTTTTCCATCACAGATGTATTTTGACGCTTCCACGAAGGCCACATGAGTGGTCCATTTTCTTCTGCAGTGTGGAGGATCTGCTAGCTGATATTCAATTTCATAAGGTTTAGCCATGCCAATATGATGCCAGTATGAGCAATTAAACGGAGATTAACGTGCCTGAGTACTTTGAGAAATCGAAGGCAGTCGGTTGGTACATTACTATTCTGTGTGACAGAAGTGTGTAGACGCAGCGATGATGCGTTCTCCAGAGGAAGAATTTGTAAGAATAGGTTAGTCTTGCAACCACATGCTCCGGTCGCCGAAACGCCGACCATCACCGCCATCAGCGGATTGTCCATTGCGGTAGAGAAACGAACAAAACATTATCATGAGCCAGATGTGTCTACAAAAGTGCCCGCCGTCCATACCAGCATATAAAGTCAAGCATTTATATCGTATTTTCTGCGCTTTCGAGCCCAGGTATTCTCATGCCGTCAAATGAATCAGACTGCTGAGACACTGATTTCGAAAAGTTCACGTTTGGAAACCCACAAATGCAGTTAAATAATCGGGTACAACTTTGATTTATATGCTAGACGTAGGGTTAACCACCTTGTTCATCAGGCATTTGAATCAACAGCTCAAGACTTTGAACCTCAATCGAAGGTAGTTTGGTCTAAGCAACTGGGAGGTTTCATTTACCTCCAAAGTTTTATTACACCGAAACTTTTCATAGTCCACCAACTACGTATTCCGGATTCACTTCAGTTTATTTCAGTTTTTAAGCTCAAAACATTCACAAAAATTCAATGGTTCCAACTTTTCAAATTTGTTCTCCAAAGATTAAGAAAAGAAAATACTGGAAGCCAGGCGTTCGAGGTTGTGGCTGAATCAGTTCATTGACGTCAAATAGTTCTATTTGTCAGTTATGGTTGGGAGCAAGAGCTTAGTATCGAAAGAGGTAGCTTTAATACAAAAACGCCATTAGACGCCTGACACAGCTGTATCTTTTGGTGTCACTAGTGGTTTGTCTCGTTCACCGGTCCGTATTGGGTTGGCTAACCAAGTTACGTGGTGGAGAATTTTGTGATTCTTTGAGATGTTGTAGAGTGCCTGCCCCTTGAAGGCCTCCATTCAGATAACCTCTGAGCGGAGAGGATTTCACAAGGCAAATGCTTGTGGCATACAAAGCACTTAATAGAGCCGTCGTGACTTTTTAGTGTGACCAGCTGATTAATCGAGAGAGGATGGAATTTATCGAAAACCATCTGGCGTACACTGGCAATACTCTTTCGGCGTTATTACCGGACCCGCAAAACGCTTCGGAGACGCCGGCGGTCAAAAACGGAGATTTTACAAAGATCTTCTTTACACACGGGCCAATTCTCTGATCCACATAATAGGATAGATAAGTCTGGAGCACTGCAAAATCTACCTTCGACAGCCAAGCTGGTGTCACGTCAGCGCCACTACTTTCGGAGTCGACCTAACGCTACCATGGCCTTCATAGTCCACAGGGACTTGTGCAACTGCCTAGCTAAACAAACCTGTCTATCATATCTATTGGTGTACACACTAGCGTGCGGCCTTGACTCGTTTTCACCAAATCTTGACATTTCGCACATTGCAGTTTAAAATTGTACAGTGGTACTTCTTAGGTTGTTTCAGATAGCTTGTATTTACAGAGGGTGCGATCCAAGTAGTGCGGAGTCATTGATGTACTAAACGTATTTGAGCAAACGCCTCAAACGCCTCGAGGTGCCCGAAGTCAGCTGGGTTATACTAAAGCAGCACATCTCTTAAAAAGTCAAAGAGGAAGAACAACCTTGCTTGGAACCAGCGGATGTAAACTTGGGATAATATTCTCCGCTGGAACGCTAACGTCTAAGGGATGGAGCATATAGAGTCCTTACAAAAGACTAGATTTTGTAATGAATGCACGTTGCTGCTGGAAGCTGCCACAGATTATGACAATGAGCGGGGTCAAAAGCAGAGCTGAAGTCGAGAAAGCGAGTTTTTTGGAAATAGAGATGTAGTTTCAGCACTTTTTGCAAAGTAGAGGTATAATTGTTGCAGCCCTAACAAGGGTTAGTTCAGCTAGACTCCGGCAAGCCTAACTGCTCTAACGATGGATTAGGCTGAGAAGTTAACAAAAAAGAGCACCTTTGGAGAAATAGCCACTAGGACGATGCTTTAGCTGCTTGCGTATGCCGTTTTTACACCCTTCTGGAAAGTGAAAATGGCTGCCAAGACGCTCGAATCTGCCGGTATCCATTTCTTGCTTAAGAAGTGTTAAATTGGGCGCATCGTGTTAGCTAGCAACAACTCAACATCTTTTTGATAAATGTGGCATGCAAATAGTCTAGATAAAATGCTTTGTTGAGATAAAGCAATGAAGTAGCGCGGTGGGCTTTCGTCGTCAGTGACAAAATGGTATGGACATTCCACTCGAGTTCATCTGGTGGTTCCAGAAGTTGAGGCTAGTCTAAAATTCCTTCATTTTCCGCAAATGAACTCGAAATATTTACTGGGGTAGCTCAACTAACACCTGCCTATTACAGAATGTTTGATTGGATTAGCCCGAACAAAGTTCGGCTGTTTCTAGCTGCAAAACCCTTCTCAATGTCCTAGGCGCTTTGGACTCACCAGCGCCCTCTTAGGCTCATTATTAATAGGCGATTTCGGAGTTATAGTCACTGGTTTAGTCATTAATTGCTGGTAGTGTTTTCCTAAATTCTGGATAGCTGCTCATCGTAATAAAATCCACTGTTTATACGAATGTGCGAGAAACATCTAGCAGACGGTTTCCAAAGCTGTAAGCATTGTCTACTTCATCCTTCTTGAGCCGTCATCCAAACCGTCATCGTGCTTGTCGAGCTCTGAAGACTAAAAAGGAGCCCTGGACCTATTAAGATAATGTGCGAATTATCTATCGGTGGAGGTCCTTGATATGAGGTTGTTGTTCGCTTTGGAATAAGCCACTTGGTACTGATCAAGGCTTTGCCTGTGAACGAGTGTCTGTTTGTCCCATAATTAAGACAAGCAGGGGATTTTTCACTTGCAGGACATCTCCATAGCCCAATACTATCTAGTTAAGTTGACTCAGAAGCTTAACTGTACGTAAAGTTGATAATGGTGGTTTTGCGAGGGGATGAAAAGCGGCTGAAGTAAAGGCAACATACCCTTAAAAGACGAGAATGATTGTGCGACTCTTTTTCTGTTATTGAGAATCATCGGCGGTGCACACCCCACCTAAATTCAGAGAGTCTTCAACCTGTAAGTTTCTGGCTGGTAGTTTAAACGCTTAGCGGTTCGGTTACGACAGGCTAACCAACAGTGATGGGCTTACGCCTAGAGAGGATTTGGCACCGTTACTCTTTCGATAATCGGATCCAAATTATGTGGTCGTACGTGTTGTCTGGCTGTCTGAGCAGTAACTTTCTCAATTGTAAATTTCACTTATCTGGTGAGTTTTTTCTCCCCAAGAGTTACTTGTAGACTGATCTTAGCGTGACGTGGTTTGGAAAGTTTATTGGGGATTTTTCCTATAATCTTAGCAATCTACGAAAGTCACTTACATATCACTTATGGAGCGAAATGTACGTTAAAATTACCAAACCCCCCATACTCTCAACATGGGTTAAAGAAACGTGCTGAGAAATTTTGGAGCCGTCTGCTTAAGGTCGCCCGAGAATCCCATGGAACACCAAATCATGTCACAATCGCAGCCGCTTTTGATGCTGGGAAAACAATGTCGGCAAGAAAGAATTATGATTGTGTACACAAACTGCTCAGACGTCGAATACAGAAAGGTTAAGAACTGATAAAATGTGTCAAGAGATATCAGAAGGCCGAGAAATTGAGAAAGTTCTATTACGGGGAAAAGCCACACTATTCTAATTATTTCAGTCAGCTAATACGAAAAGAAGGACTTTTGACCCTGAACAATGGGATGATCACTCCGAGGAAGTGTTCAGATGACAAATATTGACAACCAACCAAACAGCCGTATGAATCCGAAGGGAGATTTTGCACTAGCAGGCAACTGACTAATGAAGTCTAGTTTCGTTGCTCCAGGACGGTTTCGTTCATCATTTTGCAAAGGAGTTGATAATTTCAATATGACTAATCTGGCAACTTCATTCTGAACTATATGGATTAAAGACGACGTCGACAGAACAACACACTTCGAAAATGATTTGAAGAGATTGTAACAACGTCGCGAAGTAATCACAGAGGAGTCATTCTACCTAATGTAGCCTCCAATATACTCTCTGATTTTATCCTATACAGGTTTTTTATTCAATAAAATAACCAAGCTCTCAAGAAACAAACTGGTTTTCGCCGTGGTCCGGGTTGTGTTTATTATAAATTCAGTTTGCGATAAATTCCGCAATTGCGCAACTGCACCTTGCAACCAACTGTGATCTTCTATCATGATTTCAGATCCTTAATTTACTCAGTTGTTCGCCGGAAACTCAGGAACTGTCTATGGTTCAGTGATGCCCCTGATAAATTTTTGGCCTGTTTTAGCGGTTCTGTTTACTACCTGCCGTGGACGCATAAGTGTGTACAGCAAATACACTCTAGACTTTACCACATACAGTCATCATTATTATCAACATTGTCAGCAATACACCAGTAATACATCCTGGTTCTTAAATGCTAAACCACCACCTTAATTTCATTACTGTCACGTCCTGTAGTTTCATATGGGGGTGACATTGTCAGCATCCCTAACCAACTTCATAATCGATGATCCGCCTGAGTTTTATTTACTGGTCTATGAGATCTGGGTTTGTTGAACTCTGTGTTTCTTTCACAGGACTTGAATAAGACGATAATGTTGCTTTTCTTGAGCCCATCCTTAAGCAATAAAGACCATATCAGATAACTTAAATTTTGCTGTGCGATCAGGTATGAGCTTTTTTCCCGAAATCACTAGAGGTTACCGCAATACTAAGTAGGACCAGATCCATGGCTTATGCTAGCAGATGAATCGATAGATGTGGTAAGTCAGTTAGTAAAATTGAGCAGCTACATAGGCTCACTTGTACTGGCCAAGAATGGAATCGCTCACCCAATTGGGAAGGTCAGACAGCGTTTGCCAATTTAAGAACTTTTCTGGTGCCAACATGACATTGGTTTGGTGCTTGAGCATAAACTGCTTGATGCTGTGATCCGCCTGTTGCACTTTATGGGGCGGAGACCCTAGTGCGTGCAGATCTTCAACGACTCTGTGTTTGGCCATCGGTGTTTGAATCACTGAGTAGACTTCGTAGGGACATCAGGACAGTAATGCTAAGGTCCACCATGCGGGTTTTAGGAGGGGAAGATATTTTTTTAATAGACTACGGTGGCTATTGGGTGTACTACGTATACTCAAATACCATTTACCTCCTAAAGCTCTTTTCATTGTGCTATAGACTGGATCGAGACTATGTGTAAGCGATTAGTTAAATATTTGACAATGAAGCATTTAGACTATTACAGGAAACTTAATTGAAGTGTCATCTGGCGTCTCTCCAAATAAGAACCACGAGATAGGACAAAGTAACTATCATTAACCCTTTTGCCCTATCCAGGCAGCCCATTGTTTCTTTGCATCAGATATACGTGCCTCACCCTGTAGTCCACATCTTCTGCCATGCTGGACCTTATGACGTTTGTGAACTGGCTGAGTCCTCTCCTTCAGTCTGTCTAGCATGTCATTGCATTTCTACAATAAGTACCAATGTATCCACGGCAAACGTAATTCGAAAAGGTATAATTCCAAATGGGTTCCACACTGAATTGTGGTCTCTACAGAATGGAATGTTCAGAGCTTAAGACAAGCAATTTTTCCATTGCGGTGATTCCATCCAAGATATACTGACATGTTTTTTTATAAGTTAGTCGGCAGCTGTGCCCAAATTCTATCTTGAACGTCTTGATATGAACACAAAATTCCTATGGAAACAACAGAAGACAATATAACCCTATTTAGTAACGCTGACATGCAGTTAAAAATTCATAGCACACCCAGAGAAGTGAGTTCACTTTTTTAGTCGCATAGACAACATTCGGTTTCACAGGGAATAGCTCGGTACACAGGGACATCACGCCCTTTTGTATTTGAGGTTTGTTACATCGCATCCTACTTGGTGACGAAATCGACCATTTGCAATCACAAACGTGGCGTGAACGCTGATACAACAAGGTGCAAAACGGGGGTATCTGACGGCAAACTCGTCCTCATCTTTAATCCCGTTTTTAATAGCAAAATTCCAAAAACCAACCACCACGGCACATACAGGGGCTGGTTGACAGGATGATATCCGGACTTTGCAGCACCAGCTGCACCGGACATTCGGACTGCTCTGGGTTAGCGTTAATGTTTTATCATTTAACGGGGTTCATTCTTTATCTATTAGACGAACGTCTACAGAAATTTCGATACAGAACACTGGCTATGCGAGTCGAAGGGAACGGTGACGACGTCACTGTTTAAAGGTTAATTCCAATGATCGAGCTAAATATATGTACCTCAGCACTACAGTCGTTGTCTTCATCCTCAAAGACCGGAATACTCATATTTCTAGCACACAACAAATTTCGGCTGTAGCTGGAGAATCAGATGTGGAAAACTGAGTCAGTTTGTAGGGCCCGGAAGAATAACTCGGTTATGCTTGAGTATTTTTCCTTTCCTTCAGCCTGAGAATGGATCATGTCACTGAGAACAATTGTCACAGTCCTTATGTTTTTGACTGCGAAGAAAAGCAAGCTGACTGCAAACACAGATTGATTACTGATATCCCGATTCCTGATGCAAATGACCCTGATGTTTTTGAGCCTGACTGTGATCTTCATAATCCTGTTGCTGTTACCTATCGAGATGTCTCTGCAGCTTATTATCGAATTCGCGATGGAATCATTCGGACACCCTGCAAGGTGCGTTCTTCTCCAATTTGCTGACATCGCAGAAATCACAACTTTCCAAAATATACAATATGAATATATTCTTGAAACTAGAGCTTCAGCAAGTTACGGGAAGGTGAGCGTTAAAGATATGCAAAATGAATCGCTTTTAGTTTCAAAGAACGAGGAGCACGCAATTTCTTACTTCAACTGACTCCGGTAAGTTCATCATTTCATGAAATGAGCACAAAACTAGGTGAAACAGAAAGTTTTGAAAGGGGCTGGCAGGTTTGATTTTTAATTCACACTGAAATTTCGGGCAGTTACAGTCATTTATCCTGATAGTTCGGCTCATCACGTCACATTCCACGTTTATAAACCGCTACTAGTATTAGCTAAATTCAGCATGTTGAGTACTGCCGACATTTCGGCTAACTGGGATCACCAATTTATTTCTGCACAATTCCTGAGAAAAATGCGAAGGTCCTACGAAAGATCTAGTTTATCCACCATTTTCTCAAGCCACCACGAATTATGTCAGCCACCCAAGTCCACAGCTAGTATGCACTACACAAAAGTACAAGGCCGTTCTGTTTTTGGAACTCGATGTGTGCTGTTTGGTCTAGAGAGTAAAACGTTGTAGTTTACATGACATAACACGGTAACATTAGCAGGTTGGATACTAGTCTTACCACCTTTCAAAAACCAGAAGGTTGGCCTCGAGATTACCAAAAGTGACACTTTATTTTCAACCCCAAATAGACTATCGGCTGTTGGGAAATCAGTAGTTTCAGCCTGAGGTAAACATACTTAATCAAAAATAGATTGGGAATCAGATGGATTGATTTTATTTTAGAAAAGCGCATCTACATCTATTGCTTCATCTCTGTGTCCACTTAACAACAGTGTAGCAAAAGTGTGTGTCTATTTAAGGCTCTGTAGTAGTCCCTCACGACACAGGACGAAACATGATCAATCTCAGAGTAGTTATTTGGATACACCCAGTGATTTGGATCCATTCTTTTGTACAGCGCACCGTTCTTTGTCTTCTTCTGGCGTGGACGTGACATTGGGGCGTTTGCATTTGATCTGCTGCATTTTAATACTCTAAGGGCGAATGACTGATAAAGTTGTTTTATTCGTAAGTTTCCTCAAGGATCAGAACAACTTACCATTTTCTAGTGGGCCCTACGTAATATTCCCAGTACGCCTATACTTATCATAATACGCACAAGTTATTTTGGACACATTCGTATTTATTTTGTGGTTAGGGTATACCTGAATGGCAGTATCTCTAACCAATTTGCCGGGGTCTTCCGGGCCTTGTGATGCCCTTGCCCGTTGTCGCCACAAGCTTGCATTTTGTTGGCAATACCTGAACTCCTTTTCAGAGCAACAGAAGATTTATGCACTAGTGTCGTGTTTTGTTGTGAATGAAGAATGACTTGACTGATGTGTTTTTTATGACTCAGGTGGGTGTCATTGCTTAGACTGAACCAAGTATGACTAAAATGGTACATTCCGTCCAGATTAAGCAACGGACGTAAGTGGTTATTCCACAGTGTAAAGACATTCCATTGCTATGTGCTCACGGCACCACAACTCACCGTCATCTTCCGAGTGGTCCTCCTCATTGAAGTCAGCTACGTTAACCTCATCATCAACATCAAAAACATTACTATCACCATCATCACCTCCCTTATCATTGCCGTCATCTTCCTGATTATCTTCCTCATCACTGTTGGCAGCAGCATCACTGTGGAAACAGCACTGCATGACTACTGTACAACTTTGCTAATTTTCAAATCGATTATCTTATGATAGAGATCAAAAGGAGGATGAGAAATAGGGTTTTTGTTACTCAACCACAATCTCTCAGCCATCTGTACCGTCAGGCGTTCACTCGGAAAACATAGATAGAAATTGACAGCGCAAACACTGGTTACATCGGCCAGTGGCCATGTGTCACAGCTTCTTCAAGAAAGAGTTCCGTGCACATTGGTCTAAAAGATAGGTGGCATCGAAAGCACCAAGACCTGTCCAAAACTTCCGTCATGCTGCGTACTCACCTTCCCTTGGTTTGTGTCCTACACGTTTGCCACTTACGTATGGTTCCGTTTTGAGGGACGATAAGTGGGCATGCGTAGCAAGTGATCGAGCCATTCCACCTTGTAGTGGTGTGTGAATTCCAGAGGTGGAGTGTTTTGTGCCTCATCGAATTCCAATTTCTCGATAACTCTGTTGCGAATTCTCTGGCGGTAACATGTTCCAGACATTGCTATGAGAAGTTGGAGATCAAAGACCTAACGCAGTTTCCCTCCATGAAGACTAAGTTTCGCATGTGCCTCCGCATTTTCGAGGGTGGAAGAAATGCTGCGCGCATATTTGAGATTGATAAGAATCTCACATTATTTATTGTTTCAGGGTTCCTATAGCGTCGGATCTATTATTACGCCAAGTACAAAGAGGAGAAGAGTGCACACTAACGCCAGAAGTCAATATTTCTAGGAGCTCCTTACACTCCCCTAAACACCCACAAGTCTGTGCATACAAAAAACACGAGGCTTAAATTCATAAGTGTTTTCAGATGAATAGACCCGTCAGACTGTGGTTATGCCGAGTTTTGCACCGTTCACTGTTTTGCGACCCGTATAAATGAATTAGGCGATGGCTGGGTCAATGTGATGTGTAGGAATTCAGCGGAGGTAATGTGATAACAGCACCCTTGAATACGCAAAGGTACTTGAACCTTCCTCATTGTGGATACTTTACGATTAAACATGTTTGGTTAATTTTCTGCCAAACAACAGTCATTATATAGTTGAAAGTACGGGTGAAAGGAAGGCCTTAGCTCTGAAGGTCCTATGGGAGAAACACTAACTGAACAGTTAAATACTATTGGACAGGGGAGCAAAATTCTCACATGCATCTTGTTCACAAAACTGAATATCTACCTTCTCCCTGAACGCGTCTCCCTGAACTTTCCTGGGTATTCGTTGACTGAGACTCAAATGCAAGCACATGATACAGAGCGACACAACAGATTCCGTAACAGATCGCACTTTCCAAGAGATGCGAAGAGGATTTACGAGAGAACATACTAATCGCATGCCTCATCAGTAGTATCTACCGTTGCACGGGTGGCTGACACTTTCACGGACACTTTTCGGATTTTCTTCAATTTCGCGTGGAGTATAATATCCTGCAACTTTGTTGTATTTACCGTCCAGCGTCCATTTCGTTTGGCATAAGGCACAGAGCGTTGGGCAATCACCATTCTGTCGAAATCATTCTAGCCAACGTGACCAGATGGAAAACCTGGAGGAGGAAAATGCAACCAGGATGCACAAGATTCCTAATTTGCAACACACTAGTTGTCAACACCACTTGTCTACATAGTTTGTTTGTATATTGAAATATTAACTTGATGGTTTTTCGTGTTACTATGTGATTAATAGCCCTCCATAACTATCCATACGGCCTGTGAAATTATATCTTCAAGAGACCATGACGTCACCTGTTCGATTACCTGTGGTTTCAAAATCCCCGAAATTGAAGTGAATAATTCCAGACTCGGCTGGTTACTGCATGCATCTAAATTAGTGTAAATAAGTGAACCAACAGTAGTGATATTAACTTACGTGCTATTAGTATACGAAGCGCTATTATGAGCAAAAGAGTTTTCGGTGACATCATATAATCAGTAGCTTTATTATGAATGAAAAGCACGTGTTAATCTGTATTGAACACTCGGGATCACGTTTTACGGTCATGTCTTTCATCTTGTCCAACGTGACTGACGTTCACCAATGTGCAGTACTTCCGAGAGTAACTGGTCAATGGATCATGAAAATTCATCAAATTTCAGCACGTGGAGGCAGGAATAAGGTAAAATATTGCTTTTTGAAGGCATCGGAAGCAGGACGGGAAGGACGACAACCAACCTAAATGTATTGAAAGCGGTGGACAGTGTCATGTTAATCGATTAACATACGGTTCGAAAAGGACGAAGCAGAATCAGCAGTATTTATTTGAAGAAGACTAGGAAGTCGGATACAACCACAAGTTCTTTACATCATACTCAAAGCCTTAAGGTGAGAAGAGACAAAAAAGAGTCAGTGAGTGGTGATATAAAGCTGGTTTGCTGCAAGCATATGAGGAAACTGACACAGGCAGCACTGTAGCGGCCTTCCTCGGCGATAAGGAAGGCACGTTTGGGGTTTTACAAAGAGAGTCCAGCTGCACCTGTCCTTATAAATACGAACAGAAGCGTACAATTTTTCTGATGTGTCCACGTGAGGATTCTGAGTTACCTCGATATCGCCAGGAATTTGCCCATAAACGATACTCTTCTTGACAGAAAAGATCAAGGGAATGTTGCGATCGACATTTTCGGCTGTTCAACGCTTGATTTTTTTTCAGTGCTGATTAATTTTGGAAGCATGACGACAGGTCTCATAGGTTGGGTGTTACATGACACTGATTCTGGGTTCCTTGTCGGTTGGATGGTGAGCAGTACATCTTCCTTTTGCACTATTTCAATGCAACTGGGATGTGACTAGCTGTAGAGTTGTACCACGCGATGCAACTCCTATAGGGATACTTTGATACCAACTGACCCTTTTGTGCAGTTAGCAAGTTTTTTCAGTTTCGTTGCATACTTTTCCTGTGAACGAATGATCTTATCCAACACATCCCTTTTCTGTTTGATCGGGATATCCCAAGGGTTTTCTGTGCATGTTTCATGCATTCTTAACACGACGCACTAACAGACATGACAGAGAACGGTACATCTCCAAGTCAGACAATCTAGAAAGAAAGTGAACGCAGAACGCCATTAACATCGATTAGTCGCCACTGCCTCCAACCAAGCACATGGGGGTAGATGGATCATATCCTGGAAGACGGATGACACCAACAGCACCGAAACTATTAGTGACCTCACACTTTTACCAGGTCTTCCGTCTCACAGTTTGCACCATTTTTAAAAAGGCGCGGATAACAGCAATCGTTTCAGCAGACGATGTTTCGGTATTCGTAGCACATGGCCGATCCACCGCAGTTGACGCTGTTGGATGTTCCCCGCGACTGAAGTACCCACCGCACAAACACCCGTTTTATCGGTACATCCTTACGAATTCCTATGTCTCATGCTACATCAGCAACGCTGAGGCACCGGTGGTTTAAAAATTCAAGACATTTCATATAATCTCTCCGCAGAGGCCATGTCTAGCAACCGTATAACAACAGTCTTAAGTGTATATCGATTTACCCCTCGTTTCGAACACATGGGAATGGTTTCCACTTTGAATAGAATCTTCCTGATATTGTGATAGGGTTCAAGGAGAAGTACATCAATTGAGTAAGAAAACTTGGTGAGTAAATGTTTAGTTTAGCGGTCCAGATGGCCTAGCTTGCTACTGGTAAAACTGGAGGAATTAATGTAGTTTTCAGTTGCGGAGTATATTACAATAGCTCTGTGGTGGGCATGGGGGAAATTTTAGGAAGAAGAAATACACTTAGCCGTGCTAGACAAAAATAGATGTCAGACTCATACTCCGTAGCACTGAAGAACTTCTTCGTTTCAGTCGTTTTTGGCGTTTCTGATGATAGCGTTTCCAAGCACACGGTCTATTCCTCAAAAGTAGTTGCACTATCCCGGAGTTTACCAGATTTGCCAACCATCAGTACGTACAGTTCGCCATAAACCTTCCGAAATTCCGGAAAAGGGGTGCATACAAAGCTATGGAAGGCAATAAGTACGGAGTTATAGTAAGAAGTGAATGAAGGCGTTTTACAAGATTGGATAAAACCTACCCCAGTACGGGATGTCGGGCTAGTAAAAAATAGATATTTCTAATTTCTTCTGAAGTGGTAATTTCCTAAATTATCGTTTATTCCTTAAGAGCATGGTCGCAGACATGAGAAGAGAATGAAAGCAATGAACGCAAAGGGGTTACGGGGGAATATGAGACGAAAGAGAGAAACGTCTCATTCTTAGTCATGCCATCAACAGTTCCAGTCAGATAAGATGAATCCAAAAGCGTGTAAGAGTTTTTGGTATGGAGGCACGTGTATAAAGACTAACAACCGAAGAAAGAACAAATTATACTGAATGCTCTTCAAGGCGTGGTGAGTGCTAGCACAGTCAATGCTCGCGCATCAGGCCCAAATTATCTGTCATAATGGGTCTTGTGTGAGACTAAATGGCAAAAATGTACACTGAACTCCATGTGTCACGCTTTGCTCGTACTACTGCTCCTCATCTGTACAGCGTTCTGTATGACATTTATACGAAATTGCTCATCTGCCTGCAAATTTTTCGTTGGATCTGGTTTTCGATGGACCCTTCAAATTTGAAAGCATCGACTTGAGAGGTGGTGAGTGACATAACAATGACGCGTGGTCTAAGGGAGATTGCTGCACAGAGTTCGAACAATGTCCATGTAACGCTTGTGTCAGAGAGAAAAGAAAAAACGACATAACTTTTAATTTTTGGTAAGTATTCTGAGTATCTGCTACAAACTTGTCCTTTTCAGGAACAGGCCAAGCGTGGAGTGATTGCATCAAGTGCAGGCAACCATGGACAGGCTTTAGCCTATCATGGAAAAAATCTGAACATCCCTGTTACAATCGTGATGCCGGTTTTCGCGCCCCTGATGAAAGTAGAAAACTGTCTCTCGCACGGAGCTAACGTTGTTTTGAAGGGAACCGATATGAGTCAGGTGAGTTTTCCATGATATCGATTTGCATTGGTTGCACCATTATCAAAGACCATTACGTTCTAGTCTCTTAGATATCCTAGAACTTTTCCGACACTGTGAGTCATGGTTCTCTTCTTTTCGTATAGTTGACTCAGCATCTCATAAGAACATTGTTATCGTTTTTAGACAAAACGCTGCCGACGTTTAATACTGCTAATTTTTCAAACAAGGGTATCTGCGGTCACACTCTGATTATCTAGTTATACTTCTGTTTATTTTAGACGAAATTCCACAACGAGAAGGTCCTGAAAGTAACAGTTCCGGAATGGTCAAATCAAATAAAAAAGTCTTCCAAAGTAAATAAACAGAAGTTCAGTATGATTGTCCCAGCATTCACTCACGGCCACACAAAGCACTTCAAAAACTTTGATTCCCAGCTACTGATCAATGACCCCATGTATCGGGTTTAGTTTTACCAAGAAAAAGGTTTAATAATATATGTCACGGCATGTTTCTTATTTTGATATAGTTGTTTCTCCAATTTTTATAGGCGAAACCATACGCCCTGAAGGTGGCGAAAGTAAACGACATCCGCTACGTTAATGGGTAAGCGCAGATTCTTTCACCGTTCTCTAGTATGGCTGTCTCAAGCAAATGGTATCATCGGTCACAATACACTTTTTCACATAGAAATCCACTGAACTGCAATTCAAACACTCTTATAAATTTATAGCTGAAATAACTCAAGATGTGACACAGTCTCAACTGCCCGTGAAAGCAATAGTCCTTGCAAAGTTATCACCAGGTTTGATAGAGTGGTCCAACGAAACCGCTGAAGTATACGTTTTCATTTAAGATTCCCGAAATGCTCTATAAATCCGATGTGATATAGCGAAAGTACCCCGTACCGCTCGATTTTGAACTGCTCACTTGGGAAAAGTTGATGGGGATTTGGTTGAGCCTAATGCTGAACTAAGCCGAGGGGTCTTAAGTGCGACCTTGACATGTGTGATGGCATTATCAACATCGAGGGCGTTAGAGAAGCGACACGCACCTTAATCTTTCAGTCCTGCAGCCACTAATTGAATATCATTGAGTATTCAATCCTGAGTGTTATTATGATGTGAAAACAGCAGTCCACCGTGAGATGTATCACACTTAGTGTTGTGCTGGTCACACGGCACAATAACGAGTTGTTTCGTTTGGTGATGAAATCATCCCGTTCCGCTGGATTTCTGGGGGATTTCCAGCAGCCCAACTTCAGTTGTGAAATATCTTGTCCTCTGGAACTTTGGATCCCATTCATGGCTCATCTTGGCCCAGAACTTGATTTGAAAGCCATCAAGATTTTCTATACTTTCAGTTCTTGTGCTGTGTGTGACACTTCATTTGGGACAAAAGGGGACATTCATTCGAACTGGCGGGGGTCAGTCGGAGATAGCTGAATTAACATTACACTGAGCACTTGCTTGTCTGGTTTTTGTATTCAGTTGGTAGTAAATGCAGCAAACACCACAGAATAAGTGTCACATCCCTGGTGTTTCAACTAAAACGTATCAGATGGTTTGGATTTCAAACAGTTGGTACGAGTGTGAACAACTGATGAACAAATTGATAAATCCGATCATCCCATCCAGGTTAATCAGCAGACTTGTGGTTACTCCTGGTTCCAGTTTTCTGTCAGTATCTTCTTAGCTTTATCAGTCATATATTTGTGCTTGATTTTCTTGGCACAATCTGCCAAGAAGCCCGTGGAAAAGACTCGCTCTGCCAATTGGCCAATTTGCACCTGGAAATATTTGCTTTTTGGAAACAGTTTTCACTCTCTGTGTTTAAACATGTTTTATCACAGCAGCTGTGACATCGACACGAAAGCAGCGGATTTCGGTTAGTTAGTGGGAGCCGTACGGTTGAAGGTTGAGGTGGTAGCATAATTGTGTAGCGGTCGTTTTTAAGATTTGTTGAGTTGTACGCCCTCCTGAAGCATTGTAAAAATTGAAATTTCGTTGTGAGATGCCATTTTTATTCCCCGGTTATCAAGAAATTCCCAGTGTTCTAGGTTTTGAGTTAGAAAAAGTCATGTCCAAAAGCGAAGAGGCCATGTAGCTTATTTGGCAGGTGAATGTGGTTCATTTACTATTAACGGCAAAAGTTCCTGCACATACGCTTTGAACACATGTGGGACGTGATGTCTAACGTTGAAGAGTAGCACAAAATGACATTTAATTTTGGCACCTTGATGACACTCTAAGTGGTTATGAAATCTGGAACATAATATTTCTATTACACTTTTATTTTCTGACAGTCCTTAGTAAAAGGTGGCTCTTGCAAAACGAACCCTCTCTCAAGGGCCACTGTCTCTGTATCCTCGAAAATGAACTGAAGCGAACTAAAATTGTTTTTTGGGGGGAATTAATTGAATCATTTGATATGATATTAATTGACCGAAGGTACTGGACAGATGTTGCCTCGTGTTTCATTTGGAACGACGTTTAGGATATCGTTTCCCCTGATGCGACACCAGTTACGATGTCTACGCATAAATTAAGATTGATGGCGATTCGGGGAGTAGAGTCTTCCGATGGAACTTTAAATAGACGAAACCGGTTAGTTGTTAAAAGATTTCCGTCACTGTCGTCAGTAACGTTATGTCGGAAGGCCTAGTTTTATTTTGCTTCCAAATAAGAGTGCCTTAGTTGGGAGCCTGAAAGTTAAAATGCATTATCTGCTTTATGCCAAAACAGCACTTTCTTCTCTTCGATTTACTCGACTATGCCACACAGTGAGAACAGTTGAATTTAAGTTGTTTTTAGACGTAATACACTACTCATGAAGTTGCTGAAAACTCTTCGATAGCCCACGACCGGTTTTACATTTATTGGGGCTCATCAGGTAGGCGCAGTCCCCTGCTTGAACCAAACTTGCACAGAATTAGCGAACTGCCCTCATCTGCATACAAATTTTTTTGTTCTTCCAACATCATCTGTTTTTCTTGGTCATGCCAGGTGCTCTTTTACATAAACCTAAGGAAGCTTCCTGACCGGTTTTAAGGTCCCGGAGACCTGCCTATCACTCTCCTTCTAGGCGTATTGAATAAGTATAATCATGTTCTGAGTGTACTGTTTGGGTCATAGGTTCAAATCCTAAGCGGAATTAAAATAACCGTTCAAAGCCTGTATCCAAAGACAAAATTTTGTAATGCATTGAAACAAACGATCATTTTAGCTTTTGGATAAGCCGGTCTTGAGGCATGTTTCCGTTTAAGGTCTGAGGTACCAAATGATTCACTTTAATGTCTAACAGGTGTCCCTAAGGCTAATGAAACTGTTCGGCTGACTCCATTGCACAAGATGTATGTCGAGCAGAAACCACTTTTGGACGCATTTTTCTGAATTTCCCCGACACCCTCATACTTGAGACACGGGAATTTGGTGTGCTGGTTCGTATAGAACGCAATCCGAGTTTGAACGTGAATTTATTCAAATCAGTATATCCTTCACAAGGTCCCTAGGAGGTGCGAAATGCTATTGAAAACACTTCGAACAGATGACTGAGGCGGCCAAACTGTGGTCGGATAAAGCGGTTGTTTGATACGGTTATGCGAATCACAATCTTTACCCGCGCTGCACTCGAGCTTTGTTGTTTGAACTTACATGATGTAATAACAATTGCTGTTCAAAATATCACCATCTAAACAGATGAGCTCACTTATACGTGGTCAGTTGTCGGCTTCTATTTCTGTCGCATTTCTTGTGCAGTGAGTCAGAACGCCTGCCAATTCCGCAAAACTGAACGTACATAAGTTTTGAAGGGGCACAAAGAAGTTTTGTATTCCAGCTACAGCTGGTGCTTTCTATAGAATCTCATTAGTACCATCCACTTGGGATTCATACTTAGGGACTCAGCCCTCCTCAGGTCACCTTATAAAAGGGACTTTGATCAATCGCCTAGGTAGCTTCTCTAAAGGGATTCGCTGGCATCCAGTACGGATTTACTTCTCAAAAATAGCTGGACCATTGGACAGCAAATCATAGTTCTGGTAACACATCTGATTTGAGCAAGGCAGAATTTGTTATTGAAGGACGGTCTGTGAAGGACAGCAGGAAAACTCACAGAAGCCTTCTAGCTGCCATATTCCGGCCTGAGCATTATAGCACTAGAACAAGCGGTAGCACCGTTACAAACTATGAGATACTAGTGTCGTTCCTTAAAAGTTCAGTACAGTAACACACTTCCCGTGCACAATATCATAGTCACACCTATCGAAATCTGTCCAGGATAAACAATTTCGACTGTCTTGGATGAACGGCCTATACAGGTGCAGTAGAGGTATAATTTCGTCTTGAGAATCAGAGCAAACTGACCTCAACATTTTCGTTGACGCTGAGCGAGTAGTGAAGCATGAGAGCACTGCTGGTCCGCAAGACTGATTTGGCTGATAAGATTCGTTCACAGTTTGAACAGCCCTGTAAACCTACTGGTCAGGAGTCGATTTCGGGTGTGCCGTTTATCTGAGATTACTGAGACGTGTTTGGTCCTGAAATGCGTCACTTCCTCTGGGTTTATGTCTTCCGTCTCAGATTTCTCCAAAAGCAGTTAGCGCCAAATCAATTTGAAAGTGAGTTATAGTCCGAACTTACACAAGGTTCGATACTGAAGTGCAAAATAAGCCTGATGAAAATTTGGAGCCAATGAGAAGTCGTTTGGAGTTTTTACGGTCCTTATAAGAACTTTTCCTCAACTAACCCAAAACCTGTCCTTATATCGTAGTTTCGGTTTTCATCAGCGTCTTAAACTATTCTTCAGCTAAATTATTTGGAACCCAATGCCGTGCAATCCACTTGGCTCAACCAACGACCTGGTTGTGGGTAGGATGATTTCGACTCCAAATACTATGCCATTTCTGCGTTTCAGGAGTTCGATACTCGACAGGAACAGGCTGGTAGAAAGCAAGCGTTTCTAGAAATATTCGTCTTCAAGCCAAAAATGAAGAGGTTGCGGATAGATTCTGCATTCCAGCTTTAGAATGCGCCAATAAAGCACAGTCGTCAGCACAGGGACCTTCAAGTTATGTAACTTACATATGGCTGGGAAGTGATTTAAGTGAACAGCTGACCGTCTAGATGATAGTAAACAGTTCCACCATTTACATAATTTTAAAAAGCATACGCACACATTGCAGCCAGATACGTATCGAATAACTTTGGGTGTCTAAAATCACACTTGTTCCCGCCGGTGTCGGCGTTGAATCCTGCAGATGTGGTTCTACCGGCTCAACCATTGGCCTTCAGCAAACAGTCAGAAGAATGGAAAAGATCAGTAACCAGTCCTCTAAAGAGCAATCCACAGTGCATCTGTGTTCATGAGATCAAAAGCCCTCGAACTTAGTACTTGCATTTATCCGCGACATTTCCACTGTATCTGTTTCACTGAAAATATCGAATGCAAGTTTTAGTGCCTACTCCGAAATCCACACTTTTTCTCTGAAACCACTGCATCCAGAGTGTCCACATTCAGTCGATCCAACAAATTGCGAGTCAAGATTTTGTCGGCAATGCAGAGGCGGATGGTTCAATGGTGCTATGCCTTCTATCGGATATTTTGCTTTCAAATTAGAGAAGCAGTGCGGCCTCCTTGTAGTCCTCAGCTTCTCAAATTGAACGGATTGGATAATGAAAGTTATGTGGTTCTTGTCCTTTAAGCTTCAATACCTTACTCATTACTCCACTATTCTCAGATGACTTCCTGTTTCTGCATATGGGAGAATGCTATCAGTAGGTAATTCAGAGTTGGAAGAAAGTGGGGGTAGTTTTTCCCTCACTTTGCGATAGATCACTCAGCTGGTCCGTTTCTACTTCCAGTCGGGAGTTGAGCAGTGTGAAACAAGTGTTTCACTCAGCAAGTATACCTTCAGGTTATGTGGAAATTTACCGATCCAGATGTTTTGAAGTAGTTGTATAAATAGTGTTTTGAGTCCATAAACGTTTTTTACTGCTAAAAAATTATGAAGATGTCGACCTATGTACTACTGAGCCATTTTGTTACGTTTATCTATTCTTCATCTAAATGGAAGCTTCCGTCCGTTCTTTTCTTGCCATTTGCAATTCTTCTTGAGAGGATTAGTTAGATGGGTTATCGAGCAATCCAGTTACAGCTGCATTCTGCTCAATCCAGGACGAATACACTATCATTTTCATCACACCGATGTTCTCGCGCTGATTTCTTCATTCCGTTAACTCCAGGGCAGCTCCACATTTGTTTTCATCACAGTCTTCTGTTCGTTCACATCTCTGTAGAATTGATTCGGGCGGTCTCTGACACTTTCTTCTAAAATTTCGTCAAATTGGCCGAGTCTTCAGTTGTCCGATATCCAGGTCCGTAAAGTTTTCAATCGTTGCTGGTACCTAAGCTTGATTATTGTTTTATTCACTGTTATGCATCATTTTGGAGGGGAGAATGTATCTGAAGTCTCTTTATTGGACGGTCACCTAGTCAACAAAATGGTCATCTTTACTTACATTGTGAGCCTATGTAGGTATTAACCTACTGTCTAAGATTAAAACGCGCTAGTAGTGGACAATTTTAGAACTACATACAGCCAAACCCATTCTCTATTTTTTCAGTGATCCATCTCCAAAGGCACCCGAGATCTTTGGAGTTTGTAAACGTCAACCAATGCGAGCATTGATATTTCTTATCAGGAAGGGGTAATTGTATCCTTTTATTCTGTGGCAACATTTTCTTGAAGAAATGTGGATCGTTTGCCAGAATATTCCGAGGGACAGATTAGATCTCAGTCGTATTTTAGTCGTATTTTAGTACGAATTGGGCTGCACGAATGTCAGTAAAGCGAGTGGTGGCTGGTTGTCGGGACTTGTATTAGTGTCTTAAAGCACAGCGTAGGGTAAATATTTGATCATAGCAACCTTTTGTGGAACAAGAGCTTCCGTTATTCAGTCTTATGAGACTCCTGGCATCGCAATACTAATACGGAACTGGTATGCTAGGACGCTACCACGATAGTTTCACACAACGGTCTCCAAACATTTTTGCACAAAAGAAACAGCGTAGTAGGGACCTGATCCCCTAAAATCACTTTGGCACCATAGTTCAGCAGGGCAATTTGTGAGTAGATACAATAAATACCGATTTGGGGGCTTTGCAATAGCTGACTATAGTTAGTATTGATTGAGCGGATTCTAACAGCTTGGTGTAGTACTCGCTGTTTCTCAGAAACAAACACTGCTGGAGCCCAAAAAAAAACGCCTTGGGAGTTGAATTCGAATAGTAACCACACCCAGATTGATGCACTATGGTTCACTGACGATTCTTACGAGCGAATTTCTGGATACGGAAACTCTAACTCCAAGTGGCTACTGACTGTCCTTTAGGACCTTTGTCACAAAGAAGGTGTATTTAATTCAGTTTCAAGCAGTTTTCCTTGCTCCTGTCCTGTCTTACTCAAAGCTACAATGTGGATACCATTGCTTCTGAGTTCACCTATTTATGTAGTCAAACGATTTGCGACAGAGTTCACAAATGGGAAATTTAATAAGATTGAGTTGAGGCGCACACCTGTTCTTCACTAAAATGTAGGCTCCCGGTGAGTCGAACACAGTTCATTCGCACATAACCGATGGAATCGGACATCCACAGTTTCCAAAATTACAGACCACTAGCTATGATGCTGACGTAAAACAACTAATTGTGGACGATACCAAGCAAATGAGTTTTCATTCACTACGTTTACAAACATTGTAATAGTGCACAAATCGATAGTTTTCGATCAATATTTGCCTTCGTTCTGCATGACGTTATGCCGAACGCTTGAAGTATCCTGGACATCAATCACCTAACTCGTGAAGACTTTTCAAATACCTTATATGGAGCCAACGTCTTCCTTTTGTTTATCATTTTTCTCATCTCTGAAAAACTACCATTTTACTATAACGAGATGGGGTGCAAAAAACCAAAGAGTTTATTTTAATGTGGATAGTAAATCGCCGCCTGTCTGGCTTTATTGCTGTTATTTCATGTTTCGTATTACCGTAGAAATTTCGGCCATAGCTTAAATGTATAAGTATTTTCGTGGTCAGGTGTTTGCAGTAGCTTGTTTGATGAACAAAAGTTGGTGATAATTTGATAGTTTGTCAAACTATTGATAGACCGGATGCATATGTTAAGTGCATGTGGTTAATTCCGGGTTGGTTGACTGTGAGATGTTCACGCAGCTGTCGGAAGTCTTTGGTTGAATGTTTATAACTGTAATTACATCATCTGTTCGTGCTTGTGTTCATTGTGCTGTGGAAAAATGCTGTTTCGATCGACATTGAAAAATATGCGCGTCATCATTTCATATCATTTCTTCAATCTATGGTATTCATCAGTGTTTCGAATTCTCATTGACTTGTCAGAAGGAACGCGACCTGCTATTTCTTGAACCGGAATGCATGGAACCATTTTTCTTCGTGTAATTTCGAAAATAGGTGTCAATCAGCCATTCGAATTGTTCAAAGTTGCATTCAGTCTTTCGGACGTGTTCTGATCAGCGCTGTTTTATGCTGCTTGCGCAACCTCGATACCTGAGTTTATATATATTCTCTTAAAAAGCTGTTTACCCACTTATTTAGACAGTTCTGTAGGAACTCAGTTTCGATGTAATTTATAATTTCATTGGATGGGTCAAGTGTCTGTTGCAGGTGAGTTGGAAGAATAGGTCTGAGGAATAGGTACCATTACTTCCGACTGATTTCAATCACAATATAGTGGGTACCAAACCTGCTCAAACCCAACGGACGTTGCCCTTTGTAATACATCGTGTACAAACCATTCTTTCTTCAGAACATCTTTGTTCTAGTTTCCAGTGGACTGAAAAAGATTATTTCCTCTTATGTGTCGTCAGAGTGAGTGCATCTCACGAGGGCAAGCAACTGGACACATGAACCTATAGTAGCTGTCTCATCAACTAGGGAAGCAAGTAGCATAGGAATTCATAGTTCACACAGGACTTGATCTTTCACGCTGGTAGTCTCACTGTCCTTAACATAGGAAGTTTTTATAAGGCGTCTATGTTAGCGTGAGGATTTTTCCTTTAGCATCCCTTATTGTGAATTCCTATGTCGCGTGTAATACCGCTGCTTTTTGACGCTGCATGAAGTCTTTGACACTTAAGAAGAGCTTAGTGAACTGGGAAGTATACCAGGCCATTTACAGAACTGTTGTGTCTATATATGACGTTTGCGTCTTGGCAGTTTCCATAAACTCAGTACTGAGAACGGCATTATGGAAAACGCACCTTGAATTTCCAGTGTCATTATTTATTAAGTTATTATAGCCGAATACGACATATCCCAAATATCTATCTGCACAAATGCGGGATCCTGAAAAATAATACAACAGTTTTGGGGAAAACTGTAATCTGGTTTCAGAAACCCCATTTCATGTGTCTATATGTGTGTGAATCATCATCTCCGTAGCCAAGGTGTCTGAAAAATCACAAAAGGACACGTGTAAACAACACAGGAGCCGCATGGGGTCCACTAAATTCTGGCATCCTGATTTATTGCTCAAATTGTTAGTAGCTGCGGAAGTCGAATTTTCTAGCATTTTACTCATCATTACTGGTCGCATGAGGGAAGCCTATTGGGTCCTTCATTATTCGGTTCAAATGATCCATCCAAGATACAAAAATATTCCATGGACCTGTGTATGTTGATGTTTTTCTTTTGGAAATGACGTCTATCCGTAAACCAAATGTGAAACTGGCGTTTAGCGTAAACCAAACTTTATGTATGGTGCAAAGTCAAGTAGAGAAAAAAGAAACTACTACCAACACAGTGGAAGCAGATCCAATGGCTCTCTCACGTCAGACTGGTAAAAAGTTTGAGTATTAAAACAAAAAGTTAATAGTTTAGCTCTGCGTCACTTCAGTGCATTGATGTTTTGCAACTCAACTAGATCAACAGGTCAGAACTATGGCCAGGTTCCCCACGTCTAGACATGAGCAACTGAGAACCAGGGTTGGATTCGAATAACGAGAGTTCCGGTTTGAAGTTTTGCGCAATAAATTTTGCTACTCCAAAATTTCCGCCACACTGACGGTCACGCAAAACACAAAAACAAAGTCGAAAAATTGGTGAATGAGAGTGGAGGCAGGCTAAGCACACTAAGTCGTTAAGGCTCTCATTAGAGAACAGCTGAATTCGACTCGTTGGCGTGTTAGTGCCCAGCTGAGTCGTTTTCTTTCGGTGTAAACAACGCCAAACTTGACCACCGAAGGTGGCCTGCAACTCACAGGAACCCCCAATACCAACTCTATAACACTTAAGAGACCCTTTTGTCTTCCCTGGGTGCAGCTGCAGGTCTAAACCCCAAACTTGGACAAGAATAGTTAAAAACCATGAGTAATTCTTGGGATAGAACTTATTTCGACATGATTTCTGACGTTATCTCAAGCTACTAACTGCTGACAAGCAGACTGAAGACCCAATGATATTTCTAGGCCTTGAATTATTCCGCAGAAATATGCGTTATAATAGCCTTTGTTGGAAGCCTATTTGAAGGTCATGCCAAATGATGAGCATCGATAGAAAACGAGCTCCACCAGAACAGCAGCTGTCGGGTGTTAGTTTGATTGAGGAGGTTCTCTCATCTAGAAGAATCCGTAGGCCTACTCACATCCACAAGTAGCTTGGGTAGACATGATAGGGAGTTAATTAATTCTTTCGACATTTATCATACTGTTGGATACAGTACTCTTTTACAAAGTCTTTGATAGTCCTTTGATAGTCTTGGATCCGGCAAATCTTATATCGCTTTGGCGGTTGCGTTTCGTCTGGATGGGATACGAACAGTATAGTACTGTCTTCTAGTTCAATAATCTCACCACAAGATGCCCCATTTACACCTCCCGTCACATATTATTCTCCTACCGATCTCAATAAAACGGGATTCTCCGAAATGCCTTTTCAACATCATTTCATAAGTTATAGTTTCTTACCCATTTGTAACAGTAGAAATTTCCTCCTTAAAGCCAATCTAACCTGGAAGGTCAAGATATGGTGTCATCCAGTTTATTCATTTCCAATCTTGGCGCATTATGTCAGTTGTTCAGGTACGATCAGATCCAATACTGAATAGACCATTCAGTCATCTTCAATGTTCGAATACATAAATGACGTCAGTTCATGAACACACTTTATCTTTTCTGTCATTGTGATCTGTTCTGCCACACCCACAGTTTGCGTCCTGCTGTTGTCTATTGCATCCGAATATGTCTGAAACTGCGTCAGATGTGATGGTACCTGCTTACTTCCGTAATAGTTGAACTCCGAAGTTGTGAGTTTCTGATATTTTTGTGCGTGGTCCGACTTACCACAACTATCTTTTTGGCCCTCAACTTGTCAGCATGCGCCCTGCATAAGGAATACTGGCTCCAGTCAGATATGTCACCTTTAGATGAAATGCCGTTTGTTTAACGTAAACATCTCCATTGTTGAATTTCAGCTACGATCATCCACAAGTTTTGGCTGGTCAAGGCAGCGTTGCGTTGGAAATAATGGAGCAAGTCCCCACTGTGGATGCTATTCTCGTACCGGTTGGTGGTGGTGGACTGTTGGCTGGAATTGCTGTGGCAGTCAAAGGGATCAATCCTAAAGTGCAAGTCATTGTGCGTCCCACAGTTAACTGTCTTAGCCTTTCATTTCTTGCAAGTTTGCTAGCTTAGCCTTACTTGTCCATGTGACGATATGGCTCAGTGGTTCAGAGAGTGAATTTGCTGACTGAAAGGTTCGTGTTTCGAACCCGACCTCCTTCTTTCGACTTTTCTTAAGCAACCTGGCGTTATCCCAGCCCTTGGGCTTCCTTCTAGAGGCACGACAGTTAGGCACAGTTGACCGATTTTTTCCGTGTGAGGCGGCTGATCTAGGAAATGGCTAAGCACCCCTCAGTTAAAGTGGGCTCTCACAAACCAATCAAACCAACATAACCAGTGTTACCTGTACGTAGTTGTATATTCCAACTACAACAAGCAATCCACCTAGAATAAACTCCATTCACCCAAATGGATTCAAAAAAGACACCTCTTGATGGAAAGACCATTTGGAGTTTGCCACATTTCAAACACGCAGATAAATTTACTTGGATTGAAAACTACATTTTTTCTGATTTACTGTATCTGAAAGCAGTATGTTTTGACAATGCTTACTGCCTTTACGTTTACCTCTTTATAGGGCGTGGAATCGGATCAATGTGCGGGTTTTGGAAGGTCCATACAAGCAGGAGAAGTTACCTACACTCCCTGTGCACCAACCATTGCAGATGGTAACTATAATCTACTTTCGGAATATTTTGGATGATGGCATACGGTGTCTCGGGTTTTAAATTAGACTGTCTACTTTCGAGGAGTCAGTGAGCACGTGACCACGTAAGTATAGTGATGGGATAGGTGGCGCGATTTCCCCTCCAACTGAGAAGCGATCACAATACTGATCTGCAGCGATGGTGATTCTTAACCCAACCCACGGTTTTACCATAACAGGTCCCATTCCTTCTGTTACATACTGGATTGGACTCAATTTTGAACCAAAGAAGTAAAGGATTTTGGACCATTCCAACGGCAGCCAGGTCGGCAACCATAGTCATGAATTACTCAAGTAAAAATGAATTTGATAAGCTAGGTGAATATTCAATTTCACTCCGGCCCTCCTTTTAGGGAGACGTTGGCAGACTTTGTTCCCCCGGCTATTATAATCATAGTAGGAGTTTTGAAAGCCAGAATGAACTTCAAGGCTTTTGGATGAACTTTTTGGCTTGATCAATGTGTTTATATATTAGCACTTCTTTAACATTCCCTTTGGGGGGCCAAAGCAGTCTTCGGATCGATGGAATTTGGTACCTTAGAAGTGCAAAAGGCTTAACGTAATTAAACTTGCAACGCCTTAATACAAAATAGGTGTTTTCAGATGCAGTATATTCTTCAATTTAAAAGTTTTTTAGACGTTCCGAGTCTTTGTAGCGTGCGCTTAATACGGGCCCTTTACGACCAGGTATGTTACTTTAGCTTGCATTCCGACAAAAGAGAAATATTCTCCATCTCATGACCTGTTGGTCGCCTTACGCTCGTTTGGCCCTGTTTTCGGTCTCTTTTACGACACGGTTGCCAGCTGATGCTAAACAGACAGGAAACTATGAGTAACGGATAAGCTGGTTGGATCAGTTAATAGAACGAGTTCACATCAGTTTTAACCTAAGTTTGTTCATACGACGGTAATTGTTATCGTATAGCACTCGCAGTTTGCTCTTTTATCTCTTGGCACCTGTACGAAAAAATGCGATTTCTCATCCTTGCGAAGGTCACTATCCCTTCATCTGTGATACGGGGCCTAAGGATTATCTGTTTCCTTATTTTCGGAGAACGAAATCTGGTTTAAAATTAGTTTATGGGTTTATAATCCATTGGAAGACGTGTAGCAGTAATCTGACAAAAACTTCTGGCCAGAGACTCCGTGGGTATCGCAGGTTATCCAGATCATACAGTTTGATGACTAGTTTACGTGAAGCTTTTTCAAATCACACCCTAACTTCTTGAGTGTGAACAAAGTGACTTAAGTTCATGACTGCTGCAGCTCGTTCCGAAGAGCTTGTAAATAGGCAAAAAATGGAACTCTTAGTCTCCAGTTTTCACGCTGAGGGTTCGTGTGAATTTGCAGACATCAATTATCGACTGGACATAGATTACGTGGGGGTAGTAGCAATGTTGTCCACGAAAACTGACTCAGTTTGCCCTTCTATTAGACATATTGTACCGGTTCGCTGATAAAAGTCGAATGTCAAAATATCTTACAAAGAGAATAAGAGGTGGGATTATTTTTGTATTTTGACCTACCAACAATGAGCTATAGACGATTAAACATGCAAATGGTATCAAATGTTGCACATGGATGTCCACGGTGTGGTTGCTGGTGTCAAAGGGTTATCCGTTAGTCAGTCGATAAACAGGTCGGAGTGTAATTAGGTTGACCGTGTGATGTCGCCTAATGATCAGGCTCCACCATCCGCTGTGGTTATTCATGCCGCGACTAGTCACTAAGTTGGTCGGCAATTCTGTGAGCCAAAAACCTTGCACTGAGCTGCAATGGTTCCAA
Source organism: Opisthorchis viverrini (assembly GCF_000715545.1). Classification (NCBI taxonomy): domain Eukaryota; kingdom Metazoa; phylum Platyhelminthes; class Trematoda; order Opisthorchiida; family Opisthorchiidae; genus Opisthorchis; species Opisthorchis viverrini. The sequence goes on along the minus strand of NW_008751732.1, from coordinate 982,622 downwards.
CTTCTACAGTTTCGTTCGCTGAGGGTATGAAAACCAAGCAGCGACCGTAACTCGTCAAGTGGCAAGAGCATCTAGGGGATTGTGATCTGTTTCTGAGCTTCTAATGCAATCACTTTGACTGGGGGATCTTCGTTTAACCTTCTCTGATTTTGTTGGAGATGCCAAAACAGAAGACCGCAAAGCTGTGTTGACGATCTTTCTGATTCCGTTTTGTCTATCTCGATTGTCTAATTGACTAGTAAAATGCAGGACAGTTTTGCGTCAAACTGAGTCACAAGCCTTACCATCATCGTGTGACAAAATCGGTATTTCATCTAGGTAGCCCCCATTCGTACCTCACGCTTGTGCTGGTCTCCACAGTGAAGTAACAGGAACAGATACTGCTTGACGTATCCGAAAACATGTGATGAAATGTCAAAACAGGCTTCACAGAAGCCTGTGTTTGCCATACGAACCCGATGTTGGTCGGACGACCGCCCTACGTGGATGATCGTGGACTTTCCTTCGTCACTGCGGACCGATATTTTTCTGTCGAATTATCAGTTGCACGTGTAAAATACCTGCTGAAGTTCTTCTGATGCATTTGGTTTAATTCGGAGCTCCCCAAGAAATTGTTGTTTTGAATATTGGTTGGGAAAATCTAATAGTTTATACCAGCATCACAAACCATTCAGTATGGCGTAAACTGCTTGCCCTAAAAGCTACTAATTAAATGATTCGGCGCGCTTCTTTGGCGCGAATTCCAGTCAAGTATCTTTTGGCTGACTCAAGCAAACCAAATTGGTCATAGGCTAAGTTGGTAATTGCTAGGTTCGGCATATGAGTCACAACTCGTTTGGAGTCTAAGCGCTAGTAACTAGCCAGAATTGTTGTTATTTTTCCACGATCTTTCAGGAGGACCCAATAATTATCAAGACTTGGAGCTTCTACGAGTAGTAAGTATACAGCGGACCTGGTCTGTCCTAGGAACCCAACCCAGGGACGACCAAGTTTACTTTGACACCTGACATACATTCTTAGCGACAGCATGGGCGGAATATTGCCATAAGGCGCACATTTCTTCTGCCTCTTTGTAACAGAAATGTTGAATGAGTCATCTAGCCAGCTCAGCGGCTCTTTTGTGGCACTTCGGCACTATAGTGAAACGCTGCGTAGGATACAGTCGAGATGTTTGTATGTATCGATTTATGTTGCAGTTGGAAGTGCAAAACCGCGATCCTTAGCAGGGAATGGAAAATTTCGGGAGTCCAAAACTGCTGTCTCGCTTGCTTGCGTTGACAGCGTACTTTCTGCACAAAGCCTATTAACAGCTGTGTTTATGCGTCAGGGATTCTTACGCTGTTGTTGCCAATTCGCATTCATGGGTCTCAGGTTTTGGCTGTAGTTACCACAATAAGAGACAGCCGAGCAAAGTTAAGCGTACCATGAGATGTTGGTTTTGCTTAACTAGTGGGTGCGGATCATTTCTAGTCAATTTATTGACATAGGCCTGTTAAGTCCATATAACAGGTTATTTGATGGAGACCGTTCTAATCATGCAGTCAGAGGAGGTTTCCGTTGGAAAACTACGGAACCGAGCTGACATCTTAAATGCTGCAAACCCCTGACTTATGGTCTGGATTATGATCAGTCCAAAAAGTCAAACTGGATAAACTGACTCAAACAGTTCCACATCACCCCCTTTGCAGGCTTGGCTGTCCCCTTGGTAGGCGTCAACTCTCTGCATACCTGCCTGGGTCTGGTGGACAAGATGATCACAGTGGAAGAGTCACACATTCACAGAGCGATTATACGATTACTCGAGGTGGAAAAATGCGTTGCCGAAGGTGCGGGGGCCACAGCACTTGCAGCGATTTTGGCGGGTTATCTTCCAGAGCTGGAGGGTAAAACGTAAGTCTCCGTACGTGCCCTCTTATAATTTCAAATGGTTCTTTTGTGCAGTTCCGTACATCACCCTCCATGGGATTTAATAGTTCGTGACCTGGATTTTGAGTAACGTCTGTCATCACCGGTAGCATTGTGGACGAAGCAAAGCCACACTTATGGGATGACATTGTTGTTACTCCCACGGTGTTCTGTGGACCTAGCTCACTGGGTGAGCACATGTACATGGCTTTATCTCCTGTCAAACAACGAAAATATAGAGTATTCTCCACCGTACCACTTGATGAAATTGTATTGGATTTGACCAATTTGACATTCTGTACGCCAGTGCTTGCGTCTACTCACACAGCGCTTGACTGTGCACATCTTTGTGCCCCTAGGTCTCTTTTACTACAAAGGTCATCTGAGCTTGCTGTATCCCATACAAATTCTACTTTCAGTCAAAAGAAACTTTTCCTGTGTGTATCGTTGCATGCTCAGGGCTGAAGTCATTGAGCACAATTCCATTGGTAGCTTCACTTGGCGTTAAGCTTGGCATCATCAAATTCTAAGGAGTTTAGAATTCAGTTCAAATTGTACGTATTTCTTCATAGTGCAAGTGTGTTCTTTTGGAATTTCCATGACTTCGTTTTATTCGTGTATCTCCATACGAATGAGATGCAATATCTGGTTCTTAACAGCATGCAGTTTAGGTCATGCTTTACCGGAGAGTTACATCCAGACTGACTGGTATTAGACAGAGCCTGGTCCGAAGGACATTTATATACCCGTTAGTTTTGCATTATTATAGAAAGTAGACTGACAGTGTTCTGTTTTTCTTTCCAGTGTGGTCCCCATAATATCGGGAGGCAATATCGACACAACCGTACTTGGTCGTGTGATTGATCGGGGCTTAACATTGGAAGGTCGCTTATGCCGTTTCCTTGTGGTCGTATCAGATAGACCCGGAGGAATTGCCGAAATGTGTTGCATGCTACGTGATCTTGGAGTCAGGTAATTTTCCTGTCTCACTTCACCATCGCGTCCCTCGTTTTACTCAAGGAGGGGCACTTGTGTATCATTAACCGCATTAAGTACTTTGCTTTCCAAAAGTCTGAATTTTTTGGAAAGATGTAGGGTCTTTTGTCAAGTAAACCACTGTAGCACCCAAAATTGACTTCGGTCGGGTACTTGGAACTTTAACTGATTAAACTGGACCGTTATGTGTGAATGTTTCAGGATGCAGTGTATTTACTATGCACCTCCTACTGTGAGATCTTAGATGACGCATTTGTAGAATATTCGAAGATAAGGCCCCCTTCACATGCAAAGCTCCTAAGTTCGATTCATTGGCTTGATCAGTTCTCACTGGTAGTATCCGCTGCATCTCTCTTACCTCCATCATCTCTTCTCTGTTACTCAGTAAGACTACAGGGCAACCGATCAGTCACTTTTGCCGAGGGAATCTACGAGCAAAAGTCACTGCACTGAGGTGTTTCCAGCGGAGTCTTGAGAGACTTAGTCTATTTCTTCACGAAGGCAACTAATGATTGAAAGCTTGTTTCGTGGATCTCTGTTGTATTCAAATCCAAACGCACTCAAATCCACAAACAAAACAACGGAGAATAGTAGGTTGACATTATCTACAATCGTTCCACTGCTTTAAACCCATTATTCCAAAGCTTCACTGATCTGCTTGTTACTCCGACGGAGAGTGTGGGCTGTCAAATTGGTGGGACGTGCGGAGTTACACATTCATGGATAGTGGACAGGAAGGCGATTGTCGTGATAATTAGGGTACCAAATAAATATCCGAACAAGAACAGCCGACATGTAAGAGAATGCCTGGTGCCCGATAGATTTATTACTACATACGTAACCACAATCTTGATTATTTACCTACTGTGCGGCCACACCTCTTACGGATGTAAGAAAGGTAGAAGGCCTCTTGTGGCTTTTCGACATCGAGCCGCTTGTTTACAGCAAACAACACGTTGAATTCCAAGCACATGACCGGACAATTATAAAGCCAGCCAGATAGGTAGCTATTCTAGATAGCTGTTCTCCGGTAGTCCGATTATCTAACTGAACCAACAATTGGTCATATCAAATACCACACCCAAATCATTCTGACCTCATTTTCACGGTTCATTTCCGCCAGTAACGAAAACAACCGTCTCCATGCTATAGAATGTTGCACATGTCATGACGTGTTTCCGGAGAGACATTTGTGAAACCCATAAACAATCTGGATTGCAGAACATTCACTCGATTTGAAAGCCAGACAATCGTTGAAAACGTTCAACATTTCAAACTACACTGTAGGTAGACTCTCAAAACTGGGCATTATATGAGGACTTGCGGACAGATATCACAGAGACGTCGTACCTCGGAGAGTGTAGAAGCAGACATTGGGAAGACCGTGCGAAATGTAACGCCAGGCCCGTCAATTCAATGCACTCTGAAAATTGGCGACAGTTTTTACGTATCACCCATGGGGTCTACCTAAAAGTATGCTTCATTTGTGGCCCGTTAGCGAACGGCTAAGATGATGAAATCCATGCGCTTTTTGGAACTCCAAATTTGGTCGCATTTTTGTAAAGGGTTTATTTCACAAACAACTGTGCACCTGATAGAATGCAATGAAAAATCTGGAGTATGTTGTAAAATTGCGCTGCCGTTTTCCATTTATGAGTTATTTCCTGAAATGGCCATTATTAAGTTTAAGTAACTTCCGGTTGTCGGTGGAAATTTATTTTCGTCAACTGGTGCTTTGGACGCCACTTGAATAGTAACGCATATCTATTTTGTTGTCAGTTTCTCCTATTTGCTTATTGGCTTGCTTATTCCTGAGGAACTCACGAAACCCCTGCAATATACCTCTTCATGTTTTCAACAGCATCAAAGACATATTCCACGAACGAGCCTGGCTAAAATCCAGTATATTTAATGTACAGTTGAGAGTTGTGTGTGAAACGCGTGATATCAACCATGCTGCTCAACTGGAGCGAGCCCTTCGAAAAAAATACGCCGAAGTACTTTGGGGATCAGCGGCCATTTAGTGAATACCGTGCAGTAAATACGGTACGAAATGCCATCTACGCAAATTTCCAGACGGCTGCCAAACAAAACCGTTGATTCCGTTTTCTTTTCTATTGCAAAAGCGCTCGTGATTAGCGCAACTAATTTTCACACAAGTGCCTCGATTTCGTCGCTTCCCTTTCTCATCGAGAAGAACAACAAATGCATCAAGCACCAACTTATTTCTGTATACTATGTGCTTTCATGACCTCAATTTATAAAATTACTATTTTGTAATGGCGCCACCGAACGCTTTTGTAAATGAGAAGTATTTTTTTACCCACAAAACATCACAATCTACTACCACTGCTTCCTAGTTTAAAATGAAAACTAATTCAGAACACGGAAAATTTTGATTTCTATGGCAGTCTCCCTAAAGCCATAAAACTTTGGGCTCCAGGCTTCACTCTTGAAGGTCATTGGGTTTGAAAGGCACCTAGGAATTCCTGCTACCTGGCCGAAGGCGTTTTTCGGTTGCTGTTTTTCAGTATCAGTGAGCAAGTACCCATTATCACCCCAATTCAATGATTGACTGAGTTCCTTTGTGAAGTGAGAGAATTTTTAAATTCTACACATTTACAGTGAAGTCTCTGTTGATCGAATAGTGAGGGCAAGAACAGTGACCACCAACATTGTACGAAAGACGCTTTCTGGGTGTATATCACTGTGAAGTGACGAGATTTGTGCCACGGCTTTTTGAATAGACACCAACAACGGGTCACTCTACTGAAGCCTTAAGCGGTGTAGTTGTGACAAGCGTCTCACCACACAGACAATTCGGGGTAAAAAAAAACGTAAAATTATTTACTGGATCTGCGCACATAGCAATCATGTATGCTGGATCAGTGGAAAAACTGGGTAAAGATGAGACTACTAGCATACTAATGATAACATCAGGTTTTGTTATTGTTCAAGGCATTTGCAATACATTTTACAGGCCTGGATGGCCAATGACGCTTTCTTCCAACAGGATTCGTTTGACATGATTTTTGAGTGGTTGCAAACTCCCGTACGTCCACTAGTGTGTTTGTATACCAAAGTTCAGTAAGACGGAAACGCAAGGTTAGCAGCCACAACGTCGAAGGAATAAAGTTCAAAGTTGATTAATACGGATCAGAACACCGTAAACGACAGGACATTAGATGGGCCTGTCGCCAACATAAATTATTATTCTAAGTGTGATGGACCAACAAATTATTTCATCGGTGTTCGATGACCTCTGGTCGATCAGTAACGGAACGGTTGTAAGCTAATTGTCGACCTAGACAAACAGATCAAGAAAGATCTCACCAGAGTTGCTATTATTATTCCCATTGTGGTGGCCTGTGGACTGATGCGTATGGCACGTTCGCACTAAGAGTGAGCACGATATGTAAAAAGTCCGTTTTTCAACTAAACTAAAATTTTTGGTGAATTGTTAGGATAAGGGAAATGCGAATCCGGTTTTGATTACTTTCGGCACTGGAAGAAACGTTGAATTTCACAGAGTTGAGACGCTATTCAACAAAAGTCTATTCAAAACATTTTGTAGACTTGAAAAAAACACCTCTCTTATAGTCCAATCATCCGAGCTAGAAAGTATACGTTATTCAACAATGCTAGGTATCCCATAGGCGAAATGCTTCCATATAACATAAAATAAGAAAAGAGTATACCAATCTTCAATTAACGGACAGACGTATTCAAATTCTACAGGTATGATAGTGAGTTCGGTTTAGGAGAAGCCTGAACAACCAGTGTACTGTTTAGGAAAATCGAAGCAGTTTAATATCACTACCTTATTTCATTCTCAATTCAGTGTGACAGAAAAACATAGAATAAAGTAGATGCAAGGAGTGGCGGAAATCTATATATATATATATAATGGACGTTT
>NW_008751732.1:974710-975639 GCF_000715545.1 Opisthorchis viverrini | reverse complement strand
ATATATATATATATATATATATATATATATATATATATATATATAATGGACGTTTGCCGTGGCGCGCGCAGCGCTGACTACCATTACCTAAATTACTTCTCTCCAAGATCGAGCCATCTGAGCTCATTCTACACCACCCATGAATCTTGAATAAAATACCCACACATTGCAGCTAGAGTTAAACAGTGAGTAACTTTGCGTCTGCTAAGCGATTCATCACTTTTCTAACGAGGGTGATAGGCAGGTCCGAAGATGAAGGTGGAAATAAACACCTAATTCAGTTTGACCTGATTCAGATGGGTTTCGTTGTTTTGTGATTGACGTAAATCTTGATGATATTCTCGAGTGCATGCAGATAGTATTGGTGAGAAATGCAATCCAAGCGTGGGGATCTCAATTGCATTTTAGTTTCAATAGATCAAAGAGGAATATGAGTTTCGGGATGAAAAATTGAGCATACAACTCAAGTAAAATGTCCTCAGGCACAGATCTGCTGGGTCGCACATAGGTCTATACCGTAATTTTATGCGAAAGAATTTTGCTTCCATATGGGGGGATAGAAGTCTTCCTTATAGCTTTGTTAATATTTCTTGTACTGTTGATGCCGGTCCTGCTCACTGGCCTACTCAGAATGCCTACTACTTATCAGAACAAAGTTTTGGAGCCTTCGCAACAAACTGATCAGGTTCAAACTGATAATCCCGTCTACGGTTGCTGTTGCAACTGGTTTCAACTAAGTCTCGTTGCAGCAAGCTTTCCATACTTGGATGCACAATATCCCGTTCAGACTTGGTTGATAAAAAACATCGCAGTTAAAGTCATGTTTCGCTTGAGCCTCGCAGAAGGAGGAACAAAAACGTCGATTTTGTCCCACACTATTTGGCCCAAAAGCTCAACAAATTGATTGGTATCAGGTTTTGTAGTCAGCA
>NW_008751732.1:873112-974647 GCF_000715545.1 Opisthorchis viverrini | reverse complement strand
CACAAAAAACTAGGCCAAAACGTACTACTATACCCGTACTTTATGGAGAGTTAAAAGACAGGGTCCACATAATTGACAGCATGTGAGCTTTGAATGACTTCTTGTGTCATATATATTCAAACTGAAGGGGGTAAATACACATTGTGGCTTTCTACGCAACTTTGAAATGAAGCATCCGATGACATTGGTTGCGTAACGTCCAAAACGTTCGACTGGTATACTTCGTTTACACCAGAGCTATCTCCTACACATCCTTTTTCAAATGAATTTCACTGAATATACTTTTATTTATCACCCATGTTAATCCTTTACTGCGGTTGTGACAATTTTACTCAAGACTTCTATCGCTTGCACAGACTCAATAAATCATAGGTGCGTCTGGTTTGTACTTGTACTCCTGGAATGCAAAGCCAATTTGTAGGTGGTAGAATTTCCAAGAAATTGGGACTACCACCTATATCGATGGTTAAATTCTTATCCTTCTCACTGGTTAGCTCAGGGAGACCGAGCTGTTGACAGCTATTCTGCATGAACTACGATTCGCCGGAAATTCCGCGAGGATGCACTGTAGAGGGGCATAGAGAACTGCGAATTAAGCTAGTCAGCACAAATGACAAACAAACAGAATGAGTCGGCCCACCAACAGAAACTTGATATCTTCAATATGTCACAAGTTTTATGGTTGCCTCTCAATTGGGGCTTGTGTTTTGCCACCGCAACCAGGTTCAAGCACCAAACACGGGCTTTGGGTCACCATGAAAACGCAGTGTGTGGAAAAATCCAATCACTGTCATGTATCTGGGCTTTTGCTACCGTTGCCATAGTTTGTCTTAAATTCTTGGTTTATCAGTGCACTACTATAAAATATGCTTCTAGTTTCCCTGAGCAGTGTGGATAGCCATCTGCTGCTCTTTATGTGTTTGCTGGCTTTCACTTGTGTAAACGTACTACTCAATGATTTTTCAGTAACACATCCTTGCGAGGCAAAAAATACTCTCCTACGCTGAGCATGGTTTGCTGCCTCTTGCTACCTTGATCCATTGCCTAGGTGAACTCACTTTTGGGATTTACACATATGAGGCAATGCGAAGGTGTGAATAAGAGAATCTCAAATACTATCTGCAATCAATTCAGAGTGCATAGATCAAAGCCTGCACGCCCTAGACGTAATTCCGAGCGGTAAATTTCGTAAGCTTCTCGCAAACGATGGGAAACGATGGAAATAAATTTCAATAACTGTGTATTTTTGAGATGTGCCTTATGGTGATTGAGTTATAGTGAAGACAGTGACTCTTAATATTTTGTTCCCCGTATTATCTGCTTACAAACTCCATGGGGAACTTTGGAAAAATTGGGATACCACGGAAGTTTGCATCATCGAACATATTATTTTGAAAAGACTGTGAACTTGGCCAGGCATTTTATTATGTAAACAAATCACCAGCTAGTAACGTGTGAAGTCCGTACTATCATCTCTGAATGGACCAATCAATGGGTAGAATTTAGCAACTACTTTTTGTTACCGCACATCTGTTTGCCAGGGATAGAAGTTGTTAGCTTTCAAGGCACAAATGAAAAAAAACTTCGCGCCCCAAGAAACAAGCAAAGTGCATGCACCGGGAAGTTTGGTATCTTCGAGAAATGCCGCGACCTAACATATACCTTTGGTTGTCTAGTTTAATTTTTTGTAGATTCGGACATGAATGATTGTCGGTGTACAACAAGCGTGAAAAGATAATGATTTATATGAAAATGAAATGACACGTCAACTTAAAGGATATTTTAAACGAAAAGTTCTTTTCTCAACTAAGGTACTGGGGTCCGAATTTTCCGACTTGGCGAAGAATTTGCAAAATTAAATTGTTTAAACCAGGATTATTGACAATTCTTCATCAGTGTCCTGCTTTTATGTTTCCCCTATGTCCAACAATATCTCTATAGTGGTTCGGAGAGTACATTTAACCTAAATTATGCATTACGACGGTGAAGCTGGATATAAAAGCGATGATGGAAGTATGTTTTGGGGGTACGACGGTACACTGGATTCATATTTTAACTTTCTTTATTGTTGCAGCATCAGTGGAATTCACCACCTAAATGGTAGTTGAAATGCGACAAATGATTGTGAACCTTTTGTGAATAAAGGACTTCCAACTGTTGCTCATTTGGAACAAGTCCTACGTAGTTCTCTGGGAACGTCGGTCATCAGGATTTCTCTATCGCAAACGTAAAGACACTGTCCTTCATGATGAGCAACAGGAGGCAGCGTATCGGCTTTGACTATCTCTTCGACCAAGCTTTTTATATATTTTAATTTGATTTAAATTGTTTGCTCCAATTTTAACTCATCTTACGTTGGCAACTGGCACGTCTGAATAGCATTGTTTTGCCTTCAATATCTTCCATGAATCTCTGCGTTTTCATGATATTTGTCTGTGATCTTTTTCTGTCTGGATCATTCTTCTGTGCATCTATATTTACTGGCCTTTCAGCAAAACGTGTACGTCATGTCTGATTTTATAGAAAATTTGCTGTTGAGGATAACGTTCCCTGTTATTTAACAATGTATCTGGATAGTTTTCTTGGGCACCGTAGAGATCCCACCTCCTCTTATCTTACCAACAATCACACATACCTACTGAAAACATGGTTAAAAACAAAGCACTGAAGAATTCGACACAAATGGATACAAACTTTTTGTATGCTAGTAAACCGAGACGTTATCAGTTTTGTTCCACTCGGGATTCACAATGGTTGGTTTTTAGGAGAGGCTTAAGAAAAGAGTCAAATGTGGACAAGGATCGTCTTACCTAGAAAACCTGCTGATCCTTGTACTTAAATTGATGTGCAGCCCACGGTACCAATTCTCACCCCAGCTTTCACGCAAACAACTAAAGGTCCTTGTAACTTGTAACCATAAAAAATGCCGGAAAATGCCTTCGATGTTACCACTGCGTTTGTGACATGACAAGTCTCCAGGGAGATTCGTTTTATTGATAGCACGAGGCTTGAAGATTTCTGTCGAGATTTTGTTCTGCTCGTGATTTTAGTCAACACCAAAAATCCGAAAAGCACTGTACAGTTGTTTTATCCTTGTTGATAATCTCCGGTGTGATTCGGGACCTTTCGATTGCAGTTGAAGGCAGCCGTTCGACCGCAGGCAGCTGATCAGTAATATGATTAACTCGCTCCTTACTGTGCTCACGGATTAGAATGTTGTCATTTAAATTGGAAAATCTCTTCTGAAATTTCTAAATCTTATACCAAAAACAAACACAAAATCTTAAAAGGAGTAATTTTTCGCATGACACGTGAAATTTCCGTCTTCAAAGTCTCACTCAACGAGCCGGTAAGCATGTGACTGTTTGAGGTGAATTCTGCGATTGAAGATTAGACAGCGCTTCATTCGCTCTACCCGGAGCGAGGTTAGTATCTAACGGTGGTAGGTAAATTTATCTTTATAGCTGCTGCAATGTTGTCCGTAAAATTTCACAAACATACAGGACAGTTTGATGAGGTTTTGTCAACATTCTATGAAGTCGACCGAAGAATGGTGAACTATTCATGTTTTTCCCCAGGTTGGATATACGTACGGCAGATGGCGTTCTCCAATTACGGGGACAGTGATTACTTGCGTAAACCACCTTTTTTTTCGTACACTTGAGCTTTTTCCTCGTTCTCCAATTACGGGGACAGTGATTACTTGCGTAAACCACCTTTTTTTCGTACACTTGAGACTTTTTCCTCATAGTTTATCCACTTTATTTTCGTTTCAAGCTTCATGCTGTGGGAGACAATTTCTAGGAACTAATCGTTCACTGTCTTTACGTCTCGTCAAGAAATTATCGGTAAAATCATACTAGTGTTTTTCATAGGTTAAACGAATGAGTCGCACTGTGTTTAACCATAAAATGTTCATCTCTTATTGCATTTGGTTAGTCAAAGCGGGAATAGCTTCATTGACCTTGTCTTCTAGAGTCTTACAACCTCGATTACAGTGGTGTTTTCAGGTGCAGAAGGCTCATGTGTCCATAATAGTTCCTTTAAAATGTTATTCAGACAAGGGTTTTGGTAGACAGGATGAATTATCTCAAGTGTAAATAAATAAATAATAGTAAATAATAAATAATTGGTTGCCTAGAGGAAGGATTGTAGTAATGAGACTACTTTGTAAATCGCATTGTATCTATGTTGTCCACTACAACACTTGAAAGGTTGTTGGACTTGACGATCAGTTCAACTTGATATTAAAATAGTTGGGTTAGTCATTCGACCAACTCTACCGAGTTAGAACCAACCAACTAAGCACCAAAGTTAGGCATAAAGCTATTTGAATAATTTTGTTACATATCGTTCTAGTGCAAATCTAACAGCGCCAGTCTTATAATTTAATCAATCCCAGCAGATCGGTGGGCAGTTATTTTAACTCACTAACACTACTTCCACTCTGGTGCAAACCACTGGCACCGAATCCCCTTGATCACTAGCTCAAACATTCATTTCATTGGGCTGACATTGTATGGCAGCAAGAGATGCAGCAATGCCTATTTTCTCTTCGGTAGGGACATGTTTTAATTTCCGCCTGTGATGCAGATGTCGGAATATCCTCATTACTGCGAAACGAATATGCTGCATTTAAGCAAAACGTGCACAACTTCGATCGATTACCACTGATATCAAATGCACTCTTTACTTCAGGTCTTGTAAACTATGGTTTGCTTCAAACTTTCCAGTTTTTTGGAATCTGGATGTGTAATCCGGGGCACTATGGCGGATTTCGTAGGATCGCTTCTATTCCATAACACACGGGTTCGAATTTGGAAAGCATGTCGCTCTTGGGACGGAGCGCAGCGGACACATTTGTGTCGATACGGGTGACAGAATCACAGCGACAAGCAGATGGGCGAGTGAGAACTAGGTGTCTAGTATTAGAATATATTTATTCAGGATAGTACAGATACTAACCTACTATCGGTAGTGGCGGGCTTGGGTGTAGGGAGCAGTTCTAGGGAACGCGGTGGTGGTTGTTCTAGCTGTACACCGAAGCAATAATTTAGGTTTAACTGTAGCAGAAGCAGATGACGGAAAAGGTCTGTGAAGTTGTTGGGCTACTTGGGAAAATAGCCGAATTGCTATGAATGAACGCAAGTACACCGAATAGTTAAGGGGGTCGTAGACAAATGATAAGCAATGCGCGTGTAACACGCTTTGAAACATATTAGTTCTAGATGAGCGCCACACTGCGTGCGTACAAGAAGACATGGGCCGAAAGGGAATCATATGCAAATTGGAACAACCTTGGACGCGTCTTTGTTGGAGTGGTCATGAGGAAGCACCAAGTTGAGTGACTCGTAGCCAGATGGCTGGTCATCTGATCACTTGTTGACTGTGCACTTCCGATTTTAGGCTAGAACGAGTTTCCCTACGGCAAAACTTATCACAGAGCGACAAACACTGTTGAATAGATAGATAAAAGTAATGCCCGTTGAGATGGTTTCAAGACCTAAGCAATCAGTTAAATGCATGTCATAAATTTTCGCTCGGAGTTTATATTGGGATGAATGGGAAAGAGAGCAACAGAACGTCAGAAAGCACAGGAAACTCAGGCCACTTATCAGTAGGCCCAGGTAAGATAAAGCTAGACATTTCGATTCAAGTGGGGTTTAACACTGATCCTTTATTTACTTAAGCCTGAATACGGACAAAAGACAAGATTAGGCACCATGCTTTAGGAAACACTATGTCCTGAACCTTATGGGAAAAGTTTTCAATCAATTTCCAAAAATGGTCGTGTTCTTTCTTTGTGGGGTAGAATAACCTTTTCCGTCACCCATTGCTAGGGGCTAGAAGCTTCGTGGCCATATGTAGGCTGTTTCACGAAAGAAATGGAATGTCCGAACCGTCATCGAACAGAGGGAAGGACAGGGTAAGTCACCTTAATCTGACATGATAAAAAGTGGTCAGTCTTACCAAATATGCCGAGGAATTTTGTCTGATTATGCGTGATTCAAAGGGAAAAAATAACGGCTGGTATCAGTAATGTTTTGATAGATGTTGGGAAGAGAGCAAAATATCAGTAAGTGGCATAAGCCCTGGAAGCAATCGGGGCGGAACAGGTTGAGAATGGAGTGCGTCGTGAAAAGTGAACTGAATATTGATGGACAAAGAAATTTAAAGTACCAGACATACTAGTTAAAGGGAAGACCTCCTGATATGCAGAACTGACTTTTGTGAAACATAAACAGATCGGTTAGCCATTGAGAAGATTAACATACTTTAGTTTATTTTTGAGCTGTTCTAGACGTCGTCTGAATAACTGACGTGAATAAAAGAAAATATTCAAGTCATCCGTCAAGCAAATGCGTGGGCCGCTTTAAAATGGCTTGATAGTATTTCCATGTTTTAACTGTAGAACGGAACAGAAGACAGGGCTGTTGAGTATCTAGAGCGTAGAGTTAGATCAGCGGAAGCAACGAGTAAACGGGTCTTACGGAGGCAAATCTCAAGAATTCGCTTCCCTTTATAATATTCTAGTTGCTTGTCCGTTCATTGCCCAAACTGTTATCCGAATATGCTATTCTTCTCGTGAAATAAAGAATATTGGCCCCCACATTTTCTCAAATGTTTCTAAGCAAAGACAAGTAGAAACTCAGTACAAGCATCCGTACTCAAAACCAATCAGTTGGTGCGTATGTGGACCTAGCTACTGTGACAATTCAGAATGGATTTAATTAATGCTTACTGTGATCACCATCTGTGTCATAAAGTCGTATTTACACTGGAAAATCTGCAGGCCCTAAAATCATTACCCAACTGCTCAAGCGTGAATTTGTCCGGTTCTCAGACAGTATCAACTATCAAATTAATTACATCTGCAAACGCCCACAAATACTTTCAGCTGCGATAAAAAGTTGCCAAGGCCGATGAGAAGAATGGTACAATGGAAACGGCAGCAAAACTGACTGTATGTCTGGAACGACTGAAACCTCAATATGGGTGTTTAAAATCCACTAGCCATTGAATGTTTGGACTGCGTGAAGCACACCAGAAAAGCTGTATGCTAAGATCGACATTTTGTATGGATGGTTCACTGTACAATCTCATTACCAGATGGATACATGATCCACTCGAATATAGTCGTGCACGCAGTCTTCAAGGAACGTTTTAGTACATTGAGTAGGTCCAATTTTTAGCCCCAGTTTTATTAACTGATGCTACCTATCGCCAGAAATATGGAGCTACATTGGGCTGCCTACTGGTTCCAACGCTAGCTGACAGTTTTTTTGTGGACAGGCGTAGACTAACTTTATTAAAACCATTTATAAACCTTATAAGGTTGTTTTTATTATATACGAGTTCGAGATGATCATAACAGATCTCCTTGAGTCTTACGCCTGTGTTTGCACTGTACTCAGATTTACTAGGAATGAAGGAACCGACAACAAGTCCTATTCCATGGATGCTGCATTGGCCGAAATGCAAGTCGGTGTATGTCTGGTTGGTCATTCTAGCACACCAATTTCCACATGCTTGTGTAATGAGAACCTAATAAAATATTTCTTCCCTCTTCTGCCGAATCAATAATTGTATTGTTATCAAACAGTAGTTTCTTCGTGAAAACCCCGATGAGAAACGGTTTCAAGCCAAAACTCGCCTTAAAGAAGATAGCATGGAGAAGCGATATTTGGAACAAGCTTTCGAAAGGAAAAATAATTGTGACGGAACTCTCCCTCCGCCATATGGTCCTGAAAAAAGCGCTTATTCAAATGATGAACTCCAGAATCCGTACAAACTGATACAAAATTAGGGCGAATCTCCTCACAGAAGTGTAAAAGGCTGAAGACATGTAGTCACTTTTTAACGATGACATTTCTTGTGTACTTATGTACTGCTTTGTGTATCCACTACGAACCAGTAAGAGTTTCACGGCCAGTAACCAGATCACATTTATCGGATCACTTAATACCAGAACCAACCAACTCAAGGGTTCACAGATTTAAAATCAGTCCAAGTAAGCGATTCGCCAATATACGTGTTTTGGGTAAAGTAGGTCAGGTTCATTACATAAGGTGTGTTCAGGGCAGTTTTAACCGCAGCTCAGTGGTACGTTCTGTGATGTTGATTTCATTAAATTTTAGGTGGTCAAGGTGGGTACAATGAAAGTGACCTAAATTTTTGACAGTAAAAAAAGGAAAGCGATTTGTGGTGGAAACAGGATCACACCGAGGGAGTTGAGGAGTGGAAAGAATGTATGTATTCAGATCAAGGCGACTGACTACTACTACTAACTAACTAACTACTAGCTATGATTTAATGAACGATGGTCAAACTAATATACTTTAACCATTAAATTATTGAAAACTCTTCATTATTTTGCATAGAAATAACTTCAT
Organism: Opisthorchis viverrini; assembly: GCF_000715545.1. NCBI lineage: Eukaryota > Metazoa > Platyhelminthes > Trematoda > Opisthorchiida > Opisthorchiidae > Opisthorchis > Opisthorchis viverrini. The sequence goes on along the minus strand of NW_008751732.1, from coordinate 966,254 downwards.
AGGTTTGAGGTTATAACGACAGTGCTCGTTGTCTAATGAATACTTTGTCATCGCAATTTTGGGGAGGTTGGTTTGAGAGTTTTGAAACTACTTAGGGAATACTTTTGACAACCTGTACCCCAAGGAGTCTTGTGGTTTTACAGAGATACGTCTTATCGTAGGTAAAACTCAATTTGCAGAAGTCGTTATATCTGGCATTTAGAAAAGTATACTGTTTTATTGGTGTACACAACCAATGCGTGTCTTCATTAGGTGACAGTCAATGCCCGACAGAGATAGACAGAGCAAAAATTTCGAAAGAGCCAAGTTTGTTATGTGTATATTTTTCGTCCATGTAAACCACCTCTCAGGGTTCACTTCTGCGGTGTTAGGCACGCACATTGTGTAAGGAAGACTGAATTGCATATGCCAAATAGGCAGTGTAACGTAGAGGCGGCTTGTTGGTTATTGGTTATTTTATTGGAAATAGCTCACATATTCAAAGGGTAAAGAGATGACCGGACGATATCGGTCACAAATTAGTTAGGGGCAGGTACACGTGGTGTTTTGAATTAAACAGTTAACGTAACTTAAAACAAATCAACTACCGAAGCGTGGTGTTAACGGGGAGAAAAAACTGAATTGAATTTGTGGAGTCATCGTCCGTTGAATTGAAGTTCTGTGGACCAGCACGAAGAGATAGTCCAATTGGTATTCTCACACGATAAAAATAAACTTAGATGAACGATGAAGATATTTAGAATGTGCTCAAAGGCATACGAAGTTGGTCCAAATATACGAGAAAAGATTCAGCCCATAAATATGAGGGTACTAGTACAAATCGAGTCTGTGGTCTACGCAGCAAATACATTCGCGAATGGAATAGATTATGAAGAACCGTTTAATTGATGATCCTGCCACCAGACAAAGGATTTGGAGCTGTCTTATTGAACCAAGCAGGTCACACCATGAAAGTGGCCCGCATTATGTCTGATGGAAAGTTCCGAAATGATGAACAATAAATATGCTGAGTGGTCTGCTAGTACATATTCGAAAGAATTGAGCAATTAATTGACTAGTGTTTCCTGCAACCCGCTTTCCCATAAGATGACACAGGGGAATGGTTGTATGCACTACCAAAAAATAAGGTAGCTGTGGCCTTTAATTTCGGCTTATTCAAATATGACTGTTGTCATCACGAGATCACAGAAAAATAGGCAAAATATGACCTCAAATAGCTATTTTTAGTTCACGAGAGAAGTTTTAATTTCTGAGATGCGCACGGAACATGAAAGCATAATATAAAGTGGTCTTCGTTAGATGCTGAACTCATATTCAATGTAAGTCCTGTCAATGAATAAACTGATATTATCTATTTTTTTTGTTAGAGGCAACTACCTACCGATTGGTCTCTGGTCAGTCAAACTACGTGAACTTTCACGGATTTGTAAAAATAGTGTTCAATTTTTTTCAGTCGTACGCATTGCGGTAAGTGAATTATGTTGTATTTAGAAACCTACTGACTCCAGCCCGTCTATTCGTGGGTGATATACAGCAGCATATATCTGAAGAAATTCAGATAATGACGGTGTGCAAACAACATTTGGGCGATATCTTCGTGATTTTCTCAAATGGCGACAAAAATCATGAGATTCGCTACGTGAGGTTAAAGTCAACTGTAGACATCAAACATAACCGAATGCACCTTTGCGATAATTATTCAGCCAAATGGGAAGTGTTTAACGAGTGAACGCAAACATATACTAGTGAACACCTTGCCTGACAGACTCTACGAATCGCCAGGAATGATCATTGGCACCAGCTGGTGCGCCTCCTGAAACATGTCGCTTAAATACAAGTATCCTCGTCGGTGTGGATTCAAAACCCAGACACCCTCATGATGCCGTCGTCGTGTGTGCTAAAAACCCAGTCTATCTCTCCCATTCAAGGACGAGAATGTCATCTTCTTATTAAGGTTAAGCCTTAATTCAGCGTTCAAAAGAACTAACAGTGTTGCTGAATTATTTTCCTTCATAGAGACAACGAGAATGCCAAAACCAGTGAAGAAGGATCCAAGGTTTCTATTCACCATGTCGAACTTTGTTGATTTGACTGTACCTTCCGCCGGATGATGGGTATTTCGAAACAAGGATTGGTTAACCACCCGGGGGTGGTAACATCAGATCTATGTCCGCCTAAGAAGTGCGATTTCTGGACAGCTGTTTGACGCCCACCACGTCGTAAATTATTTCGTATTTTCATCAAGTATGAGGACGTTTCCGGCTGAAAAAACTCGACCTACTTACTACTTCATCACCTTCTTATCTACACAGGATCAGTTTGTGACCAAAATCGGATTAACTTGATAACCTCTTGTTTTTGTCCTTATTGCACATCTAGACCATGCTTTAGCAGTAAAACTAGCACAATATCCTCGAAGATGCATTACCATTCTCCGCTACATTTTCCTTTTTTATCTGATTAATCCTGTGAAGTAGGGTTTCAGCCTAAAAGCAGTGCAGCCTAATCGATACATGTGTATGATCACTTCACATGCTGTACATGTGTTTGTTCAAAAAATTGGATTTAGTCGTGTCTGCGGTAGTACACGTTTTGCGCATCCACGTAACCCGAGCATTTCACTCCATTTTGAGCAAAACCCATGGACAAAGTCCACCAACCCACAAATTCACATACATTCGAAGCCTAAACACAACTGTTTTCCCATCGAAACGGGTGCGTGTGTTTGACGAATGCGATATCGGCGGATAGCCCATTTAGGTGTGAGGCAACTAGGGTATGAGATCGCAAACTTAGCGTACCCAGTTAGGTGGAATCAGATTACGGGTCATTGGACATTCGACCAAAAATCCGTGAGCAATCAATTATTAGGATACCGTTCAATGTGAGACCAGGCAATCGTTCTTGCCTAGCGAGGGACATTTAATTTGGTCAGAACTGGGCACATTTCTCAATTTATTTTGTTCTGACTGAGTCGTGTTACTGATCTGTTGTCAAACACTGAAAAATTGTTCGTGAAAGCAGTGAATACCGAAAAAGAGCGCACGACAGTGAATAGTCACAAGTACTGATTTGAGTTTGTAAGAGGGCCGCCATGTAGTACAGCGAAGTTGGAAAAAGCCTGGCATTCATACTGACATATTTTCGTTTGCCCGGCTGTCCATAGGATCAAGAATGTTTCCGGAGTGACAGAGATGGTTGCTTGACTCCAGTGAATCATAATGCATAGGAACTAGTGGAAGGAAGAAGTCCTTTATTGCGTTGTTCGTTAGAAAACACCAACTGAAGAGCTACAGACTATTGGACGGAAAGGCAAAACTCTCATATGCACCCTGTTTTTCTTGAACGCGTCTTCTTAAACTTTTCTGATATTCATTGAGATATCAATGTAAACGAATGAATGAGGCAATTACACAAATTCCGCAATGAATCCCACCTTCCATTAGGTTAAGGCGGAGTTACGAGAAACAACATGCTACTTGCATGCCACATCAGTAACATGCATCATTACACTAGTAATTCTCTCAGGAAATTATTATGAGTAGGTTAGAAGAAGTGAAGTTGTTATCTCAAATTTTCTAGATTTCTCTAGAAAATTCGAATCTTGATCTTACGTTGAAGGACTTAGTTAATTTCGTTTTGGAACATATTCATCTAAATTCTTGACAGTGCATTAGCCTGCCAGAGCAATCATGGTAAATTTTTGCCTTTTATTTTTCTATTTATTGTCTAGATAACAGAATCATCAACTCAGTCCCTGCTGGCCAACAATTGCCTTAGTAGTCAGCTTCACCCGGCAAAAATTAATAGTAATTTTCACAGGAAAATTGACGCCATATAGTTATAAAAAAACAGGCTTCGAATATCCCTTCCACTAACACGCCAGTCTGTCGCTTTCTGATTTGGTGAGTAGTTAACAAAAGGTCAAGTTTGAATACATCTGCTTGGTTGAAGATACGTTTGGGGTATTTAACAAATTACCTGCTGTTCAGCCATACCGTTCTCAAAAGCCCTTGCTAACTTCTGCTTATTGTGCCAATTAAAACATGGAATTTTATGACCGCCAATACCCCCAGGTTTGAGATCAGTTTGGGTCATGTGATGTTTATTTATGACCACCGAAGCCCACTACCTCGTCGGAGGCATTTTTTTACTTTATATCTTAGTTCAGTATAAATCAATGCGTTCAAAAATTTATCAGCCATTTGTGACCAGGAAAGTCATGGAAATAAGCAACGCATGAAAGTGCTTCCAAGACCTTCAGAGATAATACAGTTTGTCTATCATTATCGAGTTACTGGTCTTTTGACATCAGTTCTGGCCTACCAGAGAGTGAACTTTTGATTTCCTGGATCCAAGTCATGAAATGAGGCAAACGCTGAACTAGCGCCTGAACCATCACTACTTAATTACATTGTAGATCTCATTTGGAGTGCCCAACGTGGCTTTTATTTGCTGATGGAAACAGTATTGACCGCTTTTAGTTGGACTCAATCACAACAGTAGAATTGGTAGGTGCATACATCTCTAACAACTCTTATACCGGACAACCGTACAAGTGTTATTATTTGGCAGAGATAACCAAAACAAAAGAGGATGAACGGGTGAATCCGGGTTGACGATGAGATCGAAATGAAATGTAACTCTGAGTTTGGGAGCGGTTGCTTCTGGCCTAAGAAGCACACTGGGGCAGGTGCAGACTTTAGGGAAGTAACGTGTAAAACGTTGTTTGTTTTCATGCTTACTGATTCGAAATAGGGTGAGAAAGATAATCAAACATCTGTAATGTACTACTCATAAGGTTGCTGAAAATCCGTCGACAGCCCCCGACCGGTCCCGCATTTTTTGGGGCTCATCAGGTAGGCGCAGTTCCCGAGTTTTCGTCAACCTTATGTTCTAATTAAAACTTCAAACACTTCACATCTCACCCAATACATGGTGACCCGTAGTCAGTAGGACATGAACGTGTCTTCCACATTTGCGTCCCCTCTAAGAGCACTGAAGACCGCTCACTCAAATCGAACCCATTGCGATCAAATCGCCGGTTACATAGCTGCAAAATCCTAAGGCAGAGTTGCATGTTTGCTTTTGATCTCCGGATACATGTATCGATCATTTCGTGAGAGACATTCGATCACTTAATGACTCGAATGCTGTTGACGGAAATCTTGACAGGTTGTGAATGCGGCTGACATTACCGAAGACTTGCTCAAACGTTTAGATTAATCCACGTCACTACTGGCTCCTATCGACTTGGTTCAGTCTCTAGGCTGGAACTGGAAGCTGAGATTGTGTCATTTTAAGGCGACTATACAACAAAAATTGAGCAGTTCTTATGAGCTCATCCTTGTCCTTTTGATTCCATGACTAGGGTCACCTGTCCTCAGAAACTGGTCGATCTGATAGTGGAACAACAAACTGGGGTGAGGATAATATGGAGACAATAAGTATGATATATCCAGTTAAATGTGCCATCACATACATGGATTACTTTAAATAAAACATGATGGAAGGCAGCTTTTGGACAAAATCTTTTGAACAAGGATTCGTTTCGTCGGTTCCATTTTGCAGTACGTGGAGTAAGTGGCTATCGATCACTGAAAATCTGGTGCATTCCTTCTCTGTTAGCTGTATTACTGACACTACAACTGCAACTACTGACACTGCAACGGTGAACAACTAAAAATGCACTTCTAACTGCGTGCGGCATTCTAACTACATAGGTTTAGCATTTTGAATCCCGCAGATTTCTCCATGTTTGGTTATGACAAATGCTGGCTGGCTTATGTGAGATCGCTTGTATGGCACCTTCAGGGTGCAATTTCTTGTAATCTACTCTCCAACTGTAGGTCTGTCGGAACTCCTTATACTTAGAATCCAAAGGAGACGAAGTAACTAGCCTCAAGTCTTCTGGCTTCATATTTGCTGTCTTCGGCTACCATGGTTTTTCGGTTCAGGTCAACAAGTATATCTACTACTGCAAGGCCAATTCACTTGACGAACGAAAAAAAAACGATTCATGTTTGTACATCGCTAGCCCAAGTGATGGAACATTAACCTTTTTACTCATCTTTTGATGCACCGTTGTTGGGAAGAAAATGCAATTGAAATCCAATAAAACACGCACTCAAATATATGCATGCTGATACTTGCATCCCCTGAGCTAGTTGAGATTATTGGTTGACAGTATTTTCGTCGTACTGGTGGAAAGTGCACAATAACTTATTCCACTTACCGATTGCCAGTTTGCTACAGCTACTGTCGGGAGAAAAGGCTGTTAAGTGAATAGAATGAGCAAATCTTATCCAGAAAGAAAACTTGATTAGAAGTTGTTAGTTGTGTACTTCAGAAGTACTGTTGGCCGATTAAAATAATATACATAAAGATGCTCAAAATGCGAAAGTGAGAAACATTTACATACTTTGAAAAAGTGAATATGGTTGCTTCGACATTATGCAGCATTGAGTGTATGCCGTTGAGAGCGTGCAGGAAAATAATGAGTCTGAACAATCCGAACTCAAAACGAGACGCCGTAACCCAACCATTACCACCAGTCAGCCAGTTTGTTCACATAAAAGCCGTAAAAAAACCTAGCCAGCCACTCATCACCTTAACTCGTTGTGACCCATATTTAGCAAGGCTGTTAGGAGCTGCTAACCATATTTGCTTTTACGCTTGGCAAACAGAGCGATTTGGCCAGAGAACGATTTGCTGTAAAATCGGAACTCGCCATGTCAGCGATGTAAATGACTCTTTCCGAAGTTTCCAAAATTGACCTCTCGATGAGTGTATTCCCAAAGTGAACGAATGAAACAACAATCCTAGGTCACAAAAAAATTGAACCGAATTTCATTTGTTGGTGGTATTTGGGACAGCATAAATATACAGTCGCATATTTCGGCTGCACTTAAATCGCAATATGGTGATGACATCCTTATTTATGAAACAAACAATCATAATCGATTTATATTGCTCTCTGAGCGACTACATCACTCTCTGAACAGAAGATATTTGAAATTCCAAGAATCTTACTGACATTGTTTGTGATAGCTCAGCGGGGATATGGAAACCCTTTCAGCAAAATAGCTGACAATAACCGAAATTCAAAAGACTGATCAATCTGAAAGTTTGTTCTCTTCGTTTCAGTACCACAGCTTCAATTTTGCACCACCACTACATTGTGATCGTCGTGCGGCTCAGATTGTCGTGTGAGAAGGGACGCCGTTTTCTAACTTGAGTCGAATCGAACAGCGGAGCAGGGAACTGTTAACAGAGTAAATATGGAAAACAGGAAGTATGCACCTAGCTGAGCGGTCTAGATTTTGAACGCTCAGAAAGATTATGCTCATCATACTCAAAGAGTTTGAGGTTCAAATCGATGGATACTTATAGGCCATGCTGACGACGATAGGCAAACTGATTTATGTCGATCACACCAAGGTAAAATATTTAATGTTTGTTGACATCTGAGAAATGCGTACCAAAGCAAGTCATTTTCCAAGCGTATCATTATTCATCTTTGGTGGTAGAGATATTCGCACTTCGAAATCGCTAAGAATACACAGTGTCTCATAGGTGCGCTTGTGTAATATCCTACTTGATAGTGCTGATGAACTATAAAGCCAACAATCGCAGGCTCTCTGTGGGCAGTGATAGATTTACCACGACGATGTGGATTCCCCGGCTAGACACTGTAGAGTTTTAGCTCTCTAGAAGGTGCTGCACCAGGTTTAGGCCAAAACAATTTTTCCTCGGTCTGTTTCACAGAATCAGCGAGGTTTTAGTCATAAACTATTTGTGATAACTTCAACAGTTGAAAGTAAGGATGAAGGCTTCAACAGTGTCTAATGTGCATCGTCAGTATGAATGCTCACAGAGGAGCCGAGTTTTGAAATCCTCTTACAAATCTAGGATCTTTTGGAGATATGTCAACTATGCCAGTATTCACAGATTCATCATTTGACGTCATTAGTGGAAAACGACTATCGAAATAGCCGCCACTTTTACTGTCTGGTAAATGTTTTCTTCTAGGGCTGATGCGCACGGTCATACTTAAGGTAGGCATGATGTGCAAGGCGCAAGGACAGTCAATCATTTTACACATAATCAGATAATGCTTCGGATGAGCACTTCAGGCTTTCTGCCGGACAGAGCAAAGCAGGTAGCGGCATGAAACTATTCCTAGCCCAGCTTAGTCACAGTTTATTAACATTCTGTTCAAAGCATCACTGAAAAGAATGCGAACTCAATTTTTCTGGCAAACATTCGAATCCTTTCCACCATGGGCAAGGAGTGCACTCCTTAGTAATTCTGCCACTCTTGCTTGATCAACATCATGGCGAAGCTTTCGACTGGGCTTTTGTGGCCAACGGCTGGTTTTAGCCTGTAGAATCTTTTCGGTACTCGCAACGCCATCGATTCAAGAGAGAGCCTAGCTCTGGCCAGCGTTTGCTGATTTCTGAGCTTATATGACTAATAAGTATCGGTCAGCAAGAGCTGCAACGTCTCTCTAAGTTGATGAGGTCAAGGCTAAAAAGCCACTTCTGAAACAATGAAAATGATGGTGGAGTATTTGAATGCATTCAAAGATCGTGTCTGGCCTCAATTTTTTGAATTCGGACGCCGTAGATTGCCTTTCGTAATATCAAATGTACTCTCTAAGTGGTTGGCTTTTGATTTACGTTTCACTTCAGGCCTCACGGTTTTTTCGGCAAAGATGTCAAGAATACCAGCAACAATGACTAATCCCAGTATTCGTGGGCATCACATCGTGTGATGTGCAAAAATCTTCTGATGGAGATCGATCCATATAAATGGGCGATTTTATGCTCTCAAAAAGAAGTTGTGCCTAAAGCAGAAAATTTTTAAAACCGCCTCCAAGCATACCAGAATAAGCTGGATGTGCCATACGAAGTCAAGTTTACTTCAGAAAATAATAAACAAAGGTTTCTATTCACTCGAATGTTAGTTTGGTACAATTTTTGTCGGTCCAGCAACTAGAAAATCGCCTCATTAAGCTCACTTTGGCTCGACCGGTAAAATAAAAATCTAATTCCATTTAATGGAGGAAACTACTCACAAGGTTGCTGAAAACTCTTCGACAGCCCACGTATGGTTTTGCCCTTCTTGGGGCTCATCTTGTAGGCGCAATCCGCGAGTTTCCATCAACGCTATGTTTTATTTAAATTTAAATGAATCAGAACTACTCTCGTAACAAAACCGAAGCACTGCTGTAATTGTGACTCCCAGACGGTATACAGAGAAGCGACAGTCTATTTAATCTCACGAACTCGTCATTGGTTGTTAACTAGCCACCAAGCTGCGTGCTCCGAAATAGCATTGATGAGCAAAGGTAACTGGAAAGTGGTTTTTCTGTTCCACTCATATATTTCGTTGACAAGTTTTCATCCACCTCTCCTGTTTCTCCCATTTACTTTGTTCATCTCTATGGTGGTGTCCGTCTGATGATTGCACACCGTGAGTTAGTTGATACCATTATTCTTTAAACTAGTTCAAGGCAAAAAAGCAGAACAAACGATACGTATGAAAGTATCAACATACTGGGTTGGACACGAGCAGTGATGTCCCGTTTTCTTTAACAGGACGTGGGCGTTGCGATATTTGTCAACTATGCAATGGGAGTTGATTTGGCCTTTAAAATTAGCAAAATGTTGCAGCAAGGTGGAATGACTAAACATCCTATCGGTTATATTACATGAAGATATTCTGGGGAGACGTAATGCTTTGCTACTTCTTGACCATCGTCTCCACTCCTGTCTTATTCTACTTGCCCATACTTTCTCATTCTGTGGTTCTTTGTTGAAATAGCTGATTTATTATTCAGACTACTTTCAGTTAAACAGGTATCCTAATGTCGAGCTGCGATTAACCTGGCTCATCAGTTTACTAAGAGGAGGGCACTGCACTCAAAATCCCCTCCCATTAAGGCTTATCATAGGTGCATATCTACCTCTGCAAGTGGTTTATTCGCGATAACAAAAAAGGCATTGTTGCCATTCAACCAAGTTGTGCTGGGCCTGCCCAAATTATCTAGCCTAAAAAACCGAATAATTTTATTCCGAACAAATAGGCGTACTACACTGAGTAGTACAAAGTAGTTGCTAAGCAAATATCTTATTTCGTCAGTAAGTGACTCTAGGATACAGTCAGATAACACAATTTTATTTTAAGATTATCGGTAGTGTAATCCAACAATAAGGAATTGCAAAAGCGGCAGATGTAGTGCAAAAACTAATGTTGTGCTGAAAGTATAACAGAAGCCGAAGTTAACAAGATGAATATTTTATTAGGGATCAGCTATTTCCTTGATTTTACACAAACCATCAAATGAGGTCGGTATGCCAATCCATCATTCCATACATACTACTGTTAAACTTGTCAGTGTTACCACAACTATAAATCACGCTTCTATTCGTTCCATAAGTTTACAGCGGAAGGCTACTGGCATGTAGATACACCAAGTGTAATATTTAAGGGTGCTTGTAAAATACATCGCGCAAACCATTGTCTTGAGTAGGCGAAGGTATGGGAATAGTCCACGTTGTGGCCTTACTCATGTTTGATTATTTTGGCAAGTGATTTATCGTTGGCATCATGAGCAAACTACACAGATGTTCAGAATAGGATCAGTCCCTAACTTTTTGAACTCCGTTCACCATAACAATTTATTTTAGTGTTGGTTGGATGAACAACGATGGTAAATGGGGAAGAATATTTGTCCACGAATTGGAGAGATAAGTTAACCCTAAAATATTTTATATATTATTTAAACTTGAAAAGTGATCATATGTGAACACAGATTAACTCTGGTTGTTGATTTGCTCGTTGAGCTGGGCAATTTAATTACAATCGTTCCACCACCAATCGAGATGAGATCATTGGGGCGTTGTTAGAAAGCAAGCATTAAAAATTCTGGTTTTTGTTTGACTGCTACATTTTGGTTTAGGAATTCTTCACCAAAGTAAATTCATCGCAGTGCTTTCTTCCACTAAAGTGCAAAGCGATATATGACTTTTAGGATTTTGTTCGCAGCACAACTGTAGGTTCCAAATATACAAGTACATGCTTCCGTCCAGTCTTATTTTGGGCTTTGCAGATTTGTAAGTTGTACTCACCTTGCTCTCACGTCAGTGATGTATATCTGGGTCCTTCGAATGGCGGATGGATGATTCAGTCAAAGCGTGCAATCAGCACACACTCCGAGCAAGCTCCAGCACCCTAACTCTTAGTGTGAGCAAACTGGTTAGGAGGGTGTTTTGGAAGGCCTATTAAAGTACATTTCTGAGTGTTTTTCCGTTTCCTTTGCAGTTGTCGGACAGGTTGAGCTTACCTTATACCGCCCGATTCGTAATGAATAATGTTGGCGAACCGCTTTTCAGGACTTGCGCATCGAACTATCTACTTGTACTCTTCTGTAGCCAAACTAATGGGAAATGCCATCTTAATTTGTCTTTGAATTTTTCATGACTTTAATGAGTTTAGTAAAGGAAGCGACTAAAGAATGCAGTCGTTTTCTGCAGTTAGAATCTATCATCGCGTGAACAGCAACAACAAACTCAAGTGCGTCCATTAGAACGATCCAAAATATCTCCGAGGCTGTTGCATTAACAGTAATTCTTCCAAAAAAGATGCTTGTGCAGCTGCTAGTGTTGTTTTTGGATCCCGCGATATTGTGTAGTATACAGCTATTTACATATATAATGTACCTTCCTCATTCATACTTTGTAAGTTTATCCTGTGTGCAATTTTTTTCAACAGCATCTTAGAAAACGGTTGTTGAAGAACGTCGTTCACCATAACAATTTATTTTAGTGTTGGTTGGATGAACAACGATGGTAAATGGGGAAGAATATTTGTCCACGAATTGGAGAGATAAGTTAACCCTAAAATATTTTATATATTATTTAAACTTGAAAAGTGATCATATGTGAACACAGATTAACTCTGGTTGTTGATTTGCTCGTTGAGCTGGGCAATTTAATTACAATCGTTCCACCACCAATCGAGATGAGATCATTGGGGCGTTGTTAGAAAGCAAGCATTAAAAATTCTGGTTTTTGTTTGACTGCTACATTTTGGTTTAGGAATTCTTCACCAAAGTAAATTCATCGCAGTGCTTTCTTCCACTAAAGTGCAAAGCGATATATGACTTTTAGGATTTTGTTCGCAGCACAACTGTAGGTTCCAAATATACAAGTACATGCTTCCGTCCAGTCTTATTTTGGGCTTTGCAGATTTGTAAGTTGTACTCACCTTGCTCTCACGTCAGTGATGTATATCTGGGTCCTTCGAATGGCGGATGGATGATTCAGTCAAAGCGTGCAATCAGCACACACTCCGAGCAAGCTCCAGCACCCTAACTCTTAGTGTGAGCAAACTGGTTAGGAGGGTGTTTTGGAAGGCCTATTAAAGTACATTTCTGAGTGTTTTTCCGTTTCCTTTGCAGTTGTCGGACAGGTTGAGCTTACCTTATACCGCCCGATTCGTAATGAATAATGTTGGCGAACCGCTTTTCAGGACTTGCGCATCGAACTATCTACTTGTACTCTTCTGTAGCCAAACTAATGGGAAATGCCATCTTAATTTGTCTTTGAATTTTTCATGACTTTAATGAGTTTAGTAAAGGAAGCGACTAAAGAATGCAGTCGTTTTCTGCAGTTAGAATCTATCATCGCGTGAACAGCAACAACAAACTCAAGTGCGTCCATTAGAACGATCCAAAATATCTCCGAGGCTGTTGCATTAACAGTAATTCTTCCAAAAAAGATGCTTGTGCAGCTGCTAGTGTTGTTTTTGGATCCCGCGATATTGTGTAGTATACAGCTATTTACATATATAATGTACCTTCCTCATTCATACTTTGTAAGTTTATCCTGTGTGCAATTTTTTTCAACAGCATCTTAGAAAACGGTTGTTGAAGAACGTCTCAGTTGCGGTGCTCGCAGATATACAAAAGCAGTAGGCAGTGTGTAGCCTGATGTACAAGTTCGCTGTGATTCAAGGATATGCCGGTTGGTTGCCACATGAGTCTCAAATTAGCAAACGTGACCAAAAAACACCAAAGCCACTTGCGCTCGCTTCGAATGCGAGGATGATGTCGTTCGCACATTCTTACTAGATAGGGCTTTCGTTAATAACTACTTGAGCACCAGGGTTTCCAGGCTATTTCAGCGTCCTTCCCATCTCCAATACGTGAAAAAATTAAATAGGAATGGAGTGAGTTGGCACCAGTGACGGAATCTACTTGTGTACGAAAGCTCTTGGGAACCTCTTCGTCTACTGACATACACCAGTGATTGTGACAATACAAAGAAATTGTTACATTCACAGGCCTCCGAAAACTTGCTTGCCATGCAAACGTGTAAAGAAGAACGAACCAGTCTGGTGCGTTTTGGAAATTTAGTGACACCAAGATTATGTAGTAGATGTAATGTGAAGATTCGTTTAAAGCAACTCATAGTGGGCCAGAATACCGCTCACTGTCATCGATTCGATGTTTCACGAGTTATCGTAAGTGACATCAATGACATCGTTACGACGGGTCAAGCTGTAGTGGTCATACTCAATCTTGGGCTTATTTTTGCAGATTCGCATTATCGTCGATGCTTCAAGTTGTCTGCGTCAGTTTCCCTCACTCACTTAGAACTCCACCCACATCCTTTAATAATGCGATTGGAAGCTCATGCCAACCAAGAATTCGGTGGTACCTGAGAGAAGATATGCAGTTATGAACCTCGGAGGCCGCATGGGATTCCAGGTCTACCATCCGGAGTCTTTTTCAGATTTGCAGTCTATTTGTGTAAAAAACAGTTTGCCGCGACAACTAGTGTTCATCACAGTACAACAGTGGGTTGTAAAGGCGACCCGCTTCATTGAAAATGGTTGACTGATCCTCTCAAATACGGTTTTCTAAAACTGTTCACAGGGATCAGCCGAAATAATATTACAGCATTCACAGTTTTCTGCACCTAATTCATTTCCTTAGCGTTCCCTGTTCATCATTTTTAACGGTCGGCGTGCACAACAGGGTTTACCTGAAATCTGATCATTCTTCAGGCTGATTCTTTTTGGGAACAGCGGGAACGACTTTGGGTACTGAAGTGGCCCCAGAACACCTGAGCAGACTCAGTGCTGCCTTGTGACGAAAGAAACTCCAGGCATTGTGAAAGAATATAGCGGTCTTGTCCCACTACAGCGGTTGAGCACTTAGAAGAGAGTCAAGAAGGATTCTCCAACACGCCTTCAACCTGGGGGTCTACCAGCCTCTTAGTTTCTGAAAAAATTGTCTGCCATTCACGTGGCCCTGGAAACGGAGAAAACCGCATAACTGGAGTAGTGTTCAACCGTTCCCGATACATACGGAGTCCACTTCAATCCGACCAAGTCTCAGATGCGCTAAGTCTCACACGTTTGCACTCAAATATCATGCGACCACAACAATATCTGACCTTTAAGGTCGCCATACGCGGGCATTCAAGGTGTTCTTACAAGTATTTTTGATGCTTTTAGGGCTACAGTTGGTGAGGGCTAAACCAGACACGAGGAACAAATATCGATAATAGTCCTGCTTTTGGGACCAACTCATGGACGTTGCCATGGAGAGCATGTTGTCCTGGTTGATTCAGATTGTTGGCATTAAAATCAGCTAGATTTGCTAGGGGGGAAGTATGGAAAATAGACTTCGAGATGCCTGAAACTGTCATCACCGGTTTACGGGCAACTGTTGCGGCCTAGATCGATGCAAGGTGAACAGTCCGTCTTCAAGGATGGGCCTAGAAGCAGTGTCATCAAAAGAGTGGGATATTGGGAGGAAAAACTATGTAACGGAGAAAGAAGGTAAGCATCAGCAGTAGCCCACTTTCATTTGCCAACCATCAGGTATGCAGCAAGTAATTCGACGTGGTGGATGAAACCAAGAAATAGCCGATATTACATGGAAGATTTTCAGTTTCAGGCACCATGGTTGTACGTGGACTGGTATACAGCTAGAGCGCCAAAATCTAGACTGGAGGACTACTGGGTCCTCAACCAAATCTTCTGACAGAACTGCCATTGCATAATCTATTTTAAGAATAAGTTGCCACACATGTTTCAGACCCCAAAGTGGAGGACCGGGAGAGTGTGCTAGCCAGAACTCTAACCATTGCTCATCCGGTATCGGAGACTCCGCGATGATCACTAGGTCAACCACGTTTCGGAGGCACACAGTTAGCCACACCACGGTGAAGTCCAGCGTATTTGTGACGGAGCACAGTAAATAAACCTTTCTAGTTGACAAGAAGTGAGATCATGTTAATGGTCCTCCTGAAATAACTCTATTTGGGAAATGTATTTGGAAGTGATTGCTCAATACAATGGCCAAAGACAGGGGTTCCTGCGGAAGGTATACCTGGATGATTTGCACACTTGCCGATTTGATGTAAATATCAGAAATGACAACCATTTCACTTCCCCATGAATCGTTTGTCCGCTTTCAATAAACTACCACAAGCATATTTTTCTTAGAAATGTCTTTGACAATCGGAAATCGGTGGAACAGTGAAAGGACACTTCCTCATAAAGTAATTTTCTAAAAGGGTGATTACGCTGCGATGAAGAGTTAAAACTCGAACTAAAGACAGAAGCTTCCTTGTGACAACAGCTGGTGCGTGTTCCCTAATCGTAAAGGCGCTGCACAAACGGATTGTCAACCGTAAACATAATTGACTGAAAGTGGCCTCTGTGGTACTTCTGAGAACATAGAAACGAACATATTTGATAGTTTCATTCTTTTCATTTGCTATTTATCATAGATATCCGTAGAAATAAGACGGCTTTCAAAGTCCAAGCATTTTGAGTGA
The DNA here is from genome assembly GCF_000715545.1 of Opisthorchis viverrini. Taxonomy (NCBI): domain Eukaryota; kingdom Metazoa; phylum Platyhelminthes; class Trematoda; order Opisthorchiida; family Opisthorchiidae; genus Opisthorchis; species Opisthorchis viverrini. The sequence goes on along the minus strand of NW_008751732.1, from coordinate 950,394 downwards.
CAGTGAATAATCACACGGATTATGTTTTCCATCCTGCAGCTCTGTAACAAATTCTGAGAACTGAAGTTGTTTTTCTTACATTCTTCATCAGCTTCACACTGTTTCTAGCGAAATGCACTCATCTGCCTACCAAACTGGTTTCACGTGGGACTCAGCTGAATCTTCCGTTTATGTTTTCACTCCTTGTGTTATTTCGTCTAGTCTGCTTGGAAACCAATCTGAATCACATTATGAAACAAAACATCCAAGCCTGTTTCAATATGCTGTACGTGTTGATTCGGAGATAGTTAGACATGATACACTACTCATGATGTCTCAAAAATCGTGATGTTTCAAAAATTGTGTCAAATGAATCATGAGACTACCGGGTGCAGTACATTCAATTGCTTAAGAACATTATAAACGAAAGCTTCAGCTGGGTTCTAGGAGAATCGCCCGTCAAAAACCGAACTAGTATGTGAATGAACGTGTCCCACAGGAATTGTGAGTTAGTTGCGCCCTCTTACGATTTGGGAGATTTCGGAAAGGTGGGAAACATCTGATAATAGCCCCAGGTAAAGTTTTTAATCACCTCTTACACCCTTAAAAAAGCCGTTAAATAGTGTCATGCAAAGGAATATTGCTTGTGATTTTTAAAGCCACTCTAAAGAAACCATCAAAGACGTATTCGCACTGCATATTTCTTTGCACTACTTGTAATGAAAGTCCTGGTTGCCACCATTCTGTGTTCATCTTGTTGCCGGGTAAGCTGCACCGCAATCAAAAATGATTAATTGACATGGGGTTTCAAGTCAGTGTAATCAAACCGAAAAAAACTACCAAAGCGACAGTTTGCACCACTTATTGGAATAGGATTGAGCTTTATCTACTTTGGCGTTTGAACTTGTGACACTCCAAGCCAAGGAGAAAATAACGGTAATTGCCATTCATAAATAACACGTTTATTATGGGGTATATTCTAGAGAGATTTATGCCATCAGGGAGAATATTCGAGTAGATTTGATGGCACTCAGTGCTTTGAATATTGTATTTGGTAATATCCGATTCATACCTTCTTGTGTACTTTCAAGTGACATGAATTATACCGTTGCATGAATGGAACACGGTGGGACAAGAAAGTTCTGTTTTGAAAACTTTCAAAACATTGTTGCAATTTGGTTCGTCTTTGGGGCACGCTGGAATAGGGAAGACATACAGAAAAGATAAACTTTTCCAAGTTTGATCCATTCTTTAATTCAAAAGATTATTGACTTATTAATAACATAACTTATTAATTAACTTATTAAGTCTAGCATACATTCAAATAGGACACCGTTATTTAATGGAAAATATGGAAGTAAAATTAACGAATAAGGACTTTTGAAGTTTTTGATCAATGCATTATCTAGTGCATGCGAATGACGCTTGTTGGTTTTAGAAAAAATAACCTATCTATCAGCTTTCTTCCTGATCACTTATCTAGGTTCATCAGTACGCCAAAGGTTTTCTTGATTGCTCAAGCGGAATCAGGGAACTGGGGCAAAAGAAATCAGAGCGCAAATAGACGTTATAATCTTTTGATTTATCATATCACAGACATCTAAGAACATCCAAGAACCAAAAAAATTACTTTGGCGATATAGGTGGAATACTGGTGCAGGCTGGAAGATCTAGCTCTTGGAATTCACAAGAAGACAGCGATGCACATAGCTGGGGAGTTTCTAGTGCCAGCCAAACGTAACATTACTAACAATGGCAAATATGCTCCGAAAATGTTATTACTGAATGACCTAGATTTCGTTACTGAGCCGGAGTGAAGGCCTCAGTGCTGAATAAAATCCTGGTTACCGACGTGACTCAGCTGTTGGTAAAATGTGCCACGTCGTTTAGTGGTTCCTACTGCCAAGTGCAGCGTGCTCAGATGGACTCGTGATCCCACGGTGCACCGCCATAGACCAAAGTATTCAACATTTTCGAAGGTCAAGGGTGATATGAGACATTGTTTGAATGGAATAAGCTACCTGCACAGGGCTTTAGGAACCATCTGTCGCATGGATGTTCTGAAGGGCCATGATAGTGTAAACAGACCTTAATTGGTTGAGAGCTCATTTGCTGGCTCTCAGGCGGGGTTTACAGAAAATACCATACACAATTAAGTTTATTTGCGACTACATACAGTGACCTGCAGAGGAAGTTCAGGGGGAGACGTCTGTGAGTTCCTATGTTTTGCTGGTCGCTCTGTGGTAAAAGTTGGGTGGTTTCATGTTAGGTGAGCGGTTACATATTTCAGACATCTGTCAGCTAGCATGGATTTATACTTGAGGTCACATCCGTTATTACGTCACTAGTAGAGGAGTTTAAAAGCTTGATGGCTTGTCTTCACCACTCCCATGGAAGGTCCATCTTTCCAAGACAGGCACGATGTTGATCGATTGCGACAGTGTGCCTCATTAGCAAGTGTATTAGATAGACTATCTACAATTATATGAACAGGACTATGATACTGTGGTTATCGGATTAGATACGAAATTCCAGGATACCAGCAATATTCAGCCGCATTAAGATCTAACGTCTCTCTAGACAGAGAGTTCGTTGACTATCGATCTCCTTCTGCACGGCAGCATCATATCCCAAACGTTTTTGCGTGATATTTCTGGTTTTATGATGGAACTCAAAGGTATTGACCAACATATATCTTAATGTCTCCTCCTTCCTTGGAAACGAGGCCAACGTTACTTGTTACACAGATGACCAACATTGTTTTGTGTATTTACTTCAACAAAGATTGGACAAGGACAAGACAAATTCGGCACTGGTCTGTTGTTGCATGAAATGAAGCTGAAACTCAAAAGGTTTAGGTGGCACAACTGCAAAAAGTAAACTATATTTCACCACACATGTAGCACAGCCAGTACTTACGTCAACTTGCCACATTTTAAGACTGAGACCTTCTGATTGCTGTGGTCCCCTTTTCAAGACTGAAATTTCCAAGCGATTGTCTGCACATTTATCTGCGTTTACTGTTTTTTTGTCCCCAGTTCTCAAAGGCCCTTTAATTGCATGCAATATTTGCACAAAGAACAAACACCACAAAGAAAAAACTTTTTGTCCAGCCTCACATCAAAGGGGACTCTTCTAGATGGACTACTTTATACGGTGCGTTTTGTTTGGCGTTCAGGACGCTAAGTCCAAGCGAATCGATGGTTTCGGCATGAACATTACATTGAGGCTAGGATCGGCCAAAAGTTAGTGTCTAGACTAGAGCAGTTACCAGGATCTAAACTCATATATGACATGAAGCACGAAGTGAACCAAACACCAGGTGTTGTTTCTCAGCAGTTGCTACCAGAAAACTAGACGAGTATAAAAAGTAACGAAGAAGTGATAAGCACCAAAAATACTGTTTCGACTCTATTCTATCCTCATGATGTGGGATCCACGGAATTTCGGAAGTCTCTGGAATTTACCAGTTTTTGTTTGATAACGTACAAACAATCGCTGGTTTATGGGTTATTTTCGCAGGAAAACTGAGGTGCATTCCGGGCCTACTGGCCCAGAAAATAGAGCTGCTGGAAACTGTGTCGTTGCAAACAGCTTGACCGAAAAGCGTCTTATTTAGAATAAGCATCAAAAGTGTAATTTATTAATGAACCAAAGTGATTCATATAAAGCTTTCCTACACCAGCTGTTAACTCTCTATCCCTATTGAATGAACTATAAACTTGGCCCTAGGCCAATGCGTAATCCAAACAAAAATATAGGGGGTACGCAAGTGCTTTTACTAACAATAGTATGGCTTAATTCATCTGCGGCACGCTCTATTTAGCGGTGCATCCAGAGCCGCGGCAATATGCGAGTGCAAAAAGTGTTTTTGGTTTGTCCCAACTCAATTCTTGTCCGATACACAGCTAAACTGCCGGTTCATCGGGCGTCCAACTGACAGGAGCCTTGCCAGAACTCCGTTCACCGGTGCAGATAAGAGAATAGCTTAGTAAAACGAAGGTCTTTGGTTATTGTTATTTTTAAGCCTAACCTCTTCCCTCGGAGGGACTTGAGGAAAGGTGCAGCTTGATTTTATCGACTGGGCATTTATATTTACACACCTAAAACACTTGCGCTACCATATGGTTTATCTCTTGCGGGGTGTTATTCTCCCACGTTTTGTGCTTTTCGATTGCGTCGATTAGGATACACCCAGAATTACAAAGCGTCCCACTTGAAAACTAGTGTCTGGGTCCCTTTATTTGCGTGTTGTCTACGAAGACCGATAGTTAGCAGGTTGCTTCAAACAGCTTTAAAGCGCATAGTGTCAGTTTATACCTTAAATACCATATTTGTGACCGCAGTTTTGGCCGACACGTGACACGCTGATTCATAGTCTTGAGACAACCACTCAGAAAATTCACTTCCTGAGTCCAATCAAGTATCCAGGTTTTCTTCTAGCTCTACAATGGAGGACGCGCTTCTGGTGCAACGAGTTGAATAATCTACGCTTTGGTATATACTAGGCTGCATGAAGCTGTATGCAACAATCAAATGTCGTATAGCACCTGAATAGTCATTGGACATAAAAAAATCTTCCAGATATTTAGGAGATGTACATTTCCCTTGGTTAATAACAGCAACGAATAAGCAACTTTGTGGGTGATGAAGAAGGGTTTTAGTTCAAGAAAACAATGACGATGAAAAACGCTAATTATTTTGCATTTTTCGTGAACATTCAGTGTGGTTTTCGACAAATTCTCATTCACCATACTTAAGCAAATCTACTAAATAAAAACCATTTCAAGGAGGACAGAATAATCTTTTAGTAAACGGAAATGAAATAAATAAAATATCCTTGTGCTTTAATCGATCCACAGGTGAACCAAAGGAAGGATACTTTCACAAACTGGGTGAAACTGCCCTTTGAGAAGTCATCACTTGGGGAGTCGGTTGGTTCGAGACCGCTTGGTATGATTTCTGTGAATGGAAGTTGAGTGGTTCCACATCCCGTCCAATCGCACTGTTCTTCAACCAGTCAAGATCTAACGGTTTTCGATTCCCACAAAGATTCAAATCTTCCTGATGCTTGTGAGAAGCAAACTGCTGGTAGATTACAATGGGGATTTTGAGGATTGGTTGGCATTATTGACAGGAATCACTCCAATTTGAAATACACATAAACGCCACACAATGCGTTTCAAAATGAAACTATTGGCCAAATCAAGGCTGGAAATAAGTTAGGTATTTTGGGTTTATTTGCTTAGGTAAAACGAACCTAAGTCGGATAAAGAGAACACAACTGGCTAGTTACTAAGCAGATATCAAAGTAGTATCTAAATGAGTGAAACGAATTAAATGGACAGATATGAAGCTGGCTACCAGAGCAATCACGTAGCTGACCAATCAACTACTATACTTATTCAACTAAATGAGTGAAAATAAAATATCCCACTTAATTACCAAATTACGTCATCAAAATGAAAAAAAGCAAATTATATGTCTTCAGTCAAATCAGGGAAGCTACCAACCAGTCGGTCATCCATACATTCAGTCGGTCATCCACTCACTCACTCACTCACTCACTTTCATCCAACCTTCCATCACAGAGTTTTCTGCCTGTGGACAAATCAGTGGGATAAATAAATAATAGGCCAACAGGCATTCAGGTATGTGAAAAGTACTTTTATATACGATTTACTGCGTGCCCAAATTAGCCCTGAGCCACTGGGCTCGTAAACGAGGAAATACATTATTTGGAAAGGGTGTTGTGCATACAAGCGAAGCACTTTCATTCAAGGTACGTCAAACATTATTAGTTTCTGCTTTCTCCTAGTGGTCCGTGGGAAGCCGTAAGGTACTGCACCTAATTTGGATGCTTATGTAAAATACTGTATTTAGCGTTTACCAAGTGCGATGGAACATGCATTAAACTCCTAGTTAATTTGTTTGAGCGTCATCATTCTAGCGGATTTCGTGGATAGCTCACATAGTTTAATGTCAGCACTTATGCCTTCCTGCACCTCAACCAAATCAATACACTAAGCCTTTAGCAGGTACATTAATCTACTAGATGTAGATATCACGTTTTGTGGTTAAGACAGTCTACATTTCATTCATTGATCTGCTGATTCAATTTGCTAAGCGGGCACGGAGACGACTTGCCCTCCTCAATGTCCATTTCTTTGAAGCCAACGGTGTCAAACTTTCACAACAGCTCGCAGAATTTTGATTAATCTAACCTGGTCCTAGACGGTTGGGAACTTATCCGTCGTGCCGGTGATCTGTAAAACGAAGTATGGCTCTAAAGTGGACCGCCAGATTTATCGGACTAATGAACCATGATCGTTCAATCAGCACACTTGCACCCATGCTACGGCCGATGAGTAGGATGACCAAGCTACTGGATAACAGGTGATAATGGGTTTGATAATCTATCAGTTTGTTCCGAAAATTACCCTGCATGTGTAGCACCGTGATTAGAGTTTCAGCTGCAAAAAATTCCCCTGTTAAAAAAACAGTGCAAATACAGTTGGGCTTGGCTTCGTGCACCAGAGCCCTGTGTTGATAACCGTAAATTTGATGGTACGATGATTTGTTATGAGAACAGAATTAACGATATCATTGGTGCCAGGAAGGCTTATCCCAACTTACAGATTTTTCACTCTCGATGGTTCTTGTGCTAGTTAGTCGAATCTTGCTTTGATACAGAGTTGGCGGCCATCTTTTATTTCCTGATGATTTGCCTTTTTCGGCATTTATCTTATGGTGGCGCGATGATCGATCACTGCAAGCAGATGTTGCCGCTGCATTTTCGCCGGATAAGACACATGCTTTATGCATCTAGTGAACCAGTTACCACCCTAATAAGGAAAGTACTTCCAGAAACAGTCACGTTGGTTTGCTTTTACAGACACTGTCTACTGTGACGGCCACTCTGTTTGTAGTGAAATACCAGTCGAAATCAACAACTTGCGAAAAAATGTGAATGATGGCTTTAGTATCACTAGTTTTTGAGTGACAGATTGCAAAATCGGAGCTTTTTTGGAGTGGACAGTGTGCGCGGGTTTTGGAACCGTCAACTGGCTTGAAAAAGTGCTGTTTTTAAAAATGGAGTGGCCAACTATTAGCTCTAATAAATTTATCGACGCTTATACCTTTTTCTGTCTGTATTTCCTACCACTGAGTTGTCTGATTTTCAAAATTGTCACTTGGACCCAGATTATATCATGAACCACTACAGCCTCCTCTCTGATACATTTCAGCTTCCATCTCATTTAGATGCTAATTCGGCTGGGCGCTTTTGTTGAATATAACTCTCACACTGACGCTAAAATTCGTTCATTCGTTGAAATAACTGTGTACGGAATGCTAAAGAGCCATTTTTAGCTGGGTTATTTACAGAGATTGCCATAACTGATATATTTTTGAAAAGCCAACGCCCTTACGGAATTACGGATTCAAATGTATTCAACAAGCGGATTAGTTACCAAGAACGTCATATATATGTTTTGATTGGCAGAACGACCAAAATAGTACGGCACCAAACATACACAAGTATGTCTTGAAATAAAAGCTGGGAAACACTGTCGATATGCCTGGATATTATTGGGAAATATAGGTGATGAGCTGGGTATGTTGCACTTTTTGGTTCTTCCAGTACTCTCATAAAGGCTTAGCAACATAAGACAATTGTGATGTACGAGATGAGTTGATTGAATAGTTCAAAATCCAGTCAAAAAGTGTCAGTTAAAGGTTGCGTATAAAACGGATACGTTCGCAAGGTCGCTCGGCATTTAGAACCATGCTGATCAGTTGTCCGATTGCGTCATGGAGTTTTAATAATCACTCGATTGTTCTTTTCAGACTACATACCTAAAGTGGATTCAAAACGCTTCAAAGTTGTTCATTTTCAACTGGTTAATCCAGGATAAAGTAAAGGTAGATTAAAGGTTCTAAAGTGAGCTTGGCTGCAAACAAATATGCAGAAGTTATTTCCTACTGAAAGTTTTAAGTGCCTCCAAAGCAATAGACAACATAAAAACCTATTGACGTTTACACTGTAACCGATAGCGAATGGTCAGATTAACAGTGTACTGTTTCTTGACCATCAAAGGTATTAATAATTTCGAATGTATTGACAGACGCTACAGTTTTCCTAAACACACCCTACATATTCCCGGAAAATTTAGCTTAGTGTAAGTGGCTCTTGGAGGGGTTAAACCTCTAGTTTGATAACTGCACTCTAACATCTTGGCGGTAACTGGACTCAAGCTGGCGTGCCACTGATCGAAATTCAAATTCCTGGTATATTGGTGACCGTTCCAAAAAATTCTGCCGCACGACAAGGTGTTGTTTAGACTATTTAATCAAGTGGAACAGATCGGAAGTTATCCCTAATGAGAGAGACTATTCTTTTTGGGCCTCAGTTTTTGAAATTACATGTACATTACAGGGATAGGTCACTAAATTGAAGAAAAAATTGCAGCTTTATAATATTCGTATACAACTCTGGAAATCCTTAAAAAGAACAGATTATTTAGCAGATGTCATTCGAATGTGACGACAGTGATTCGCGGATCATTACGGCTAATTAGGCAAAACATGGCCTGATTATTAAACGAATTAATTGGTACCACAACAGTAGGCCGGTATCATTCTTTCAAAAAACATTGACAGTTTGAAGCCCAGGTGTCAATGAGCACTTCAACCATTTTCTGCAATGTATTCACACAGTCTCTTCTCAGGTAGGTTATTCTATTTACTCTTCCGGCGAATCCCACCTCCCTTGGAGTAGGTTTAGCTTTCCAAATCAAAGGATGATTCTGAAGTCATTTTCTCCTAATGTATCCTTAATGTGAAAGCCATCTTACTTTGAAAAGCTACTGAAGGTTCTCGCCTTTGTCTTGGTGGAAATATTATGGGCTCAAGAGTAGTTAGTCATAGTAGATGTAAAGAGATACTTTATACATTGTAAAACTCCGTGAACATTGAGTGTCTCTCATGTAACAGACACAAACAGCGTGATCTGTACAACAAGAATCTTCATTTCAGCCTAGAATTTTAACTTGGCTTCTATGTCCTTTTGCCAGGAAGGCACATACACTCTCCAAGTTAAAACGGAAAACTGGATAGGTTGAGATGGAAACGCTTACCACTTTCCCATTCTTGTCCCCTATCTGACTTTATTACTGCTAATGATGGAGTTCGTTCATTTGTTTCATGCATCCAGTTACCTTTACATTTGTGCAGCCAATCTGGCAAGTATTTTGGCAATTTTCAGGTACCAGTGAGCTTGCTGTGACGACCCAGGTGAGCAACACTGTGAACTTCGCCCCAAAGCGTCTGGTATAATGTCCATGCACATGCTGAACCAATGGACTACGTATGTGGTCAGCATCGAAAGTTGTAGCCGCATGGAATAACAGGATTTGCTTGGACCACATTATGAATGCTCAGGGTTGGACTACTTGTTTTCAAAGGATCTACAGACTAAGATTTCAACAAGTGTTTTGAGCAGCTACATAGAACCAAGCTGTCTATCTATTCAACATACACAGTTGGTTGATCTCAGATTATCATCAAGAAGAGCTATGAAAACATATGGAAGGCCTCGAAGCATGTGGCTGTGTGTCTTCTCTTGTAGTCGGTTGCCTGATTCCATTATTTGAGGTTGAGCTTTCGGTAACCAGGTGGATGCGCCCATCAATCTCGATTCACATCTGATTAAGTACTACAACAGTCTAGTAAATTTTTCGCAGCTTGTTCTGCTGAAATTTTGTAAACTCTTAGTTCTTAATAATAAACGACCAGTGTTTTTCTGTTTTTTTTAAGTGACCAGCTTTTACCACCCTTCTGCCTCATGTTTAACTGATAGAGTTTTGAGCATTCGACCACAAAATTCGGGTGTATAAAGCACAAAAACCACTGGTTTACGTAATTTTTACAAAGGATGACCGATCCGCATCCTTTTCTAAATGTTAGGACCATTGTCGATCCAAAATGATGTCGGTTGAACAATCGGATACTTATTTGACGATCAACATTGAGGACCGTAGCATAATCAACTATGGTCCGACCGCAGTCAAATCACACAAAATTAGAACAGCAGTTTACGTATCGGGTTGAAGCTTCTTGACCACCATTAATCAGCTTGAGAAGCAGCATACTGTTCCATGGAATACACAGGAAAAAACTTCAGCTTTCAAAACAACAACAAACGCACCAACAAAACTTGTTTTGGCTTCACCTGATTTTCTTAGTGGAAAAGTAAACAAATTAGGTCACTTTCTGTCTACGAAAATTGGCATAATTAATGAACCTGTTCCTTTTGCATAATCAACTTTACCTTCTTCTGAACAAACAAGTATGTTCACGGTTCAAAAACACTTGTTAAGCATGCCCTCGCTCGTTCAAGTATGCAAATATCTCAATTTTCCTTATTCAGCTGAGATAAAAAAACTTAAAGATTTCCTCATTCATTTTGCTTGTCAATTTATCACAAAGGTGGGTTGAAGTGAGTTGATGACAAGTTGGTTTACTGGGTTTGTCGACCACTGTCAATCAACGAAGGAGAACAGAGCTAAGTTAGCAGTTTAGCTTGTCTTTGCTCAAACTGTGTGGTTGTAGGTAACAGAAACAGCGGTCTGGTGATAACGCATCCAGGCTATTGTTAAGCGACAGGATATGCAGTTCACCATTTTCTTTCAAAGCCAAAATTACCCATGAAGATTGATATTCCATTTTTTGACATAGGAATTCAACCACAAGTGAGATTTTATGAGAGCATGTATGCAGGTAGTACCGGAAGTTGACCGTTGAAAATATTCTCGCCCGTACTTCACAGTCGTCCACTTTTACGGTTCTTGATAGAGTGTTTCTACACGCTTTCAGATCTAACTCCACTGTTGTTTGTGACATGAAAACCGCAAGCCACAAAAGTTTGTGTGTGCACAATTCCTCATCAAATGCCTTTTCAAAACTTTTGTCTCAAAGGGCGTGGTCTGTTTAGTACGGAATGAGGGATGTTTATTGCTTCCGGTCGATCTACTCTGGAAAACAGTTGTGTATGAGGTGTATTGCCGCTAGTTGACATGTGCCTGAGGGGTGGTAAAATTTAAATGAGATCAGAAATAAGTTGAGCTTTCATAAAGAAAACTACTCACAAGTTTTCTGAAAACTCTTCGAGCCCACGATCGGTTTCGTCCTTCTTGCGGTTCATCAGGTAGGCAAATTCCCCAAGTTTCCGTCAATCTTATGTTCCACTTGGACCCAAATTAGGTTGTTTTCAAGAAGTACACTCATCTGCAAATTAATTTGGTTTTCATGAAAGACTCAACTGGATCTCTCCTTCATGATATTCTACAACTGAATTTGCCGCACACAGTTGAGTCTCGTTAAAACCTAATTGATTTGCAAATGAGTGCATTTCTCGAGAATATGTTGAGCTTTTTTAGCCACTAATATTTAACTTGGCCTTATGCTATTGAGTTCATCCTCAATGACACAAGGGACGATAAAATTCACAGGTTGTGGGACTTGAACTATTGCAGGAACTGTTCAAGTTGGATCACATTCTAATAAAGCTTAGAAACGTCCTGAAGTTTCTCAAAAGATGATAAACGTGAAACGTGCAAAACTGGGGATATTTTTCTATGCCGTAAGCGAGGATACAAGTTGAAGGTTTGTGCTTGCGTTAAAAGTTCTCCGAGTGAAATTACGTCCCACACGATGACCACATTGAATTCTTAGAAAGATTTGGTGATTGAAATTGAAATGTGCTAAGGAATGGAGAAGCCTCCTACCTACACCTGGCTGGTGTAAGAAAAAAGCAATAAATTACTAAAGATTTCAGAAAACAAATGGAGAACCTGCGGAATGCATGTTGAATGGTCTGTAGCCCAGGATAATTTAAACTGAAACAGCGAAAATCCAGCGAAGATGAAAAGCGTGGGTCTTGTTTTGCTTTGACTTGTCATACAAATGTAAATTAATTCATCTAGTTACCGCCAAGAAACTCGATGCACTGGTTACTAAGTTGTATTTGATAATTAGCTCACACTGTCCAATTTACATTGCACAACCGACATTGTTTTGCATTGTTTGACATTTTTAGTCCACCGTTTAGACGCCATTCCCCCGTCAAACAAGCCTAAGCACGTATACTTCCGTAAAGCTTGGTGAATTTCTTGTGCACACAAAATTGCTTAAATTATGCTGTTATTCTTTGGTCCTTCTGACTACATGGTTTTTGCCTGTTTTAATTTAGCCTCCACGATTTCAGACACTTGGACTTCCTATGTTGTCCGACGCAAGGTAAAACAATTTACCTCGGATACGGGCCCCAGGATCACCTCATCTTTAGTGGGCTATGTTGTTTATTGTGAAAATACGATGAGTGCATTTGCTAATAGAGCGACATATTTGCGTTCAATTTTTACTTAAATTCTAGAACCGGCAGTTCAAAAATCGGGGATGATTTAATTTGTGACTTCTCACACTGATCGATCGTTGCAATGCGGCTGGTAGAAGTGGACCTTCGTACAACAGCTCAAAACAAAACAGTCGGAATATTTTTGTTCTCATATTGCGGACTCCAGTGGGAAATGAACCCGAATTCCCCAAAAAAATGAGGCAATTGTTCAACATCCTGTCTCGAAAACCGATATTTACCTTTTCATTTTAATCCCAGTTTCACTAGCAGTGTTAAAAGATCTTCCAATACCGCTGTTACAATCATGGCATTTTGGTCATACCTACTGTCGCTGACCACATTTAGACCACCCGGTTCACTCCGTATCTTCGTTGTTCTTTATTGAACCTGTATTCCAATCCAATTAACTCCAGTCTCGTGTTCTCCTTCTTTCCGTGCAGTCCAATCTACCCGAATAATATTTCATTTGTTTCAGATTCACCATCGATGATATCTATCAGCTGAAGTCAATCACACAATCCCTATCGCTATTTTTTCTAGGGCCGACGTGACCCAAGCAACTCTTACACAATGTGGAGAACAAAACCCCCCCAGTATAGGCGTCATAGATCCATGGACGACCACCTGGCTCTTTATCGCACACATTGTATTACGTTTCATTTATCATCTGACCTGGACTTGCTAAACACCTTGTCCAAAATGAGCCAGCTTTCTTCCTCAAAATCAGGCGTCATTTTTGGCGCCATTCATTTATTCAACTAATCCAGAATAATCATTTTCGGACCGGTTTTGTCTTTCATCACAGAACCGCAGTATTTGATTTACCATTTGCTAAATGCTGGATGTACGAAATACGGTAGCTTGTCTTTAGGGATGTTTTAAATGGTCGTCATAAACCATACATCATTGATACATTTTTGACATCACAACACGCAAATTATTGTGTACATTAAACGCTATCCAGCCAAACGTGCACTTGCAATTTCAGGTTTAGCCGAACCCCCCTAAATTGTCTTGTCGGAGCACTCACAAAGACCAGGGAAAATCTAACAGCGGCACCCGAATCATCAAGTGAAGCACCCTGAAGTGGAATATTAAGGAACGTAAAGCGATCGGAATTAATTTGGAACCCCTCCAACCCATCAGTTCAAGATTTTGGCACCCACATTGGCGACAAGAGCCGTTAGTTGACACTCAACACTGATCTAGTTTGAAGAGGACTTACTGGTCAATTTCGTGACTTGTTCACTTGGCCTGATGAAGCTTTTGTGTCAAAAGCGAAAAGTTGCCCAAATAAAAACTACTGTTTTTTTACCAAGCTCTTCTGAAACGTTAGCCAAAAAGTTTTTAGGGTTCCCTACAATAGGATTGTTTTTTGCTTTCTCTAAACCAAGATTTAAAAAAAAACATTTTCTGTCACCAAAATTTATCTAAAACTTTGTGTTTCCTAATGTATATTTCCAAAATGCGGAAAATTTGTTTTAAGTAGCTCTTAAAACAAGTATTATGCTCATCTTAGCTTTTCACCACATCACCATCAGTTTTGTAATTTAACCAACCTACCAAGTACGATTAACTACTCTTTGGTGTGCAGAGATAGTGCAGTACAATCGAGTATTGTGGGCAGTCGATAACCCCAAATAATGCGCTGCACACGCGAACAGTCTTGAACCTCAAAACATGGTAGATACGTTTTCCAATCAGAAGGCAAATGTGGACAATCCACGGTTCTCCAGAATAATAATAACTGGTCATGAAATCTCAAGGGGTATCTTGCTAGTACAGCACTTAGCATAATGACGGTTCCCGAAAATTCGGATGAAACTGATGGGAAGTTAAGAACCACGATGAACCATTTGAGACGGAGTCAGTGTTTTTGATTGTGCGGTACAACAGTGTGTCGAGGACACGCTTACGAACGGTCGAAAATTGTCGGGAAAATGGCGGGATTTTTTGGAAAATATTGAGTGCCCCTATAAATTTTCTTCAGTCCTCAAGTGAAATTTTCATAAGTGGAAACGTTTTGGATTTAGCAGGGCTTTTTTACGTGAAAACACTACACTGGATTAAATGATAAAATACTTGCAAAAAATGTGAGCCTCCGCCACCTGATTTTTATTCAGTTGTTTATTTTCAAGAGCAAGGTCGAACAACCGGATCTCCGTGATCTTCGAATTTGATAATACTCACGTGTAAGACAATGAACAGCAGGCTTGATCCGGATATGCTGGCCCAGAGGGCGTTTCTGAACGACAGTTAAGTGAAATTCGGGAGTACTGAGATATCATTGGTTCCTGCGTACACCTCAATCCCGTGGTATCCTACATACAGTTAAACATCGCAATCAAGTACCCTTCGTGTGTATCCGAATCTTTGAACTATATGACATGAGAGCTGTTAAGAGGCAAAAGTCTCCATTTCGGGATTCCTCTTTTTGAATGTCACCTCACGCTGGTTGTTAGTAGATTCTAGGTTGGCTTACGTCGAGAATCCAGTGAACACTGCTCAACCTACAGCGCTACGTAGGGAATGGGTTGGATGGATGAAACTCCAAAATTCAGCTTAGAGACCGAAATCAGAGATTTGAGTAACCAGCCATTTTTTGCATCTGAGGAGAGCAATGTGCTCAGTAGAAAGGCAGTGTGTGTGTCTATTTTTTTCTCCCATATAGAAATTAAGGTCAGTTGATGGCACTAAGTCCTGATGGTACCGAACGGTGCCAAGTTTTGGACTGCGTTGCAGGAAGGGGGTGAGATAAGCTAAGTGACGTTGCAACTGAACAAATGTCTCGCGATTAAAAGGCACCATTCTAAAATGCAATAATCATACGGGTGATTGAAACCAGGTGTTGCCATCTAGAACTGATGAGCAAGGTAGAGGAAGACGCAAACATGACAGTTTGTTACATCACAGCGACCTGTCACGTACGTGGAATTGTGTTGGAAAGTACAGGTATTTTGCGGCAATTAACCCCACAGAGAATTGGGAATCCACCTTACATCAATGTTGTTGTCACGCAAGTAGTTTGGCCCAAAATGGGTAACTCATGTGGTTAGTAAGCAGTAGGGCCCTCTAGATGCCTAATTGCCGTGCCATCAGGAGGAGGCACGAGGACCGTGATACCGACAGTTTGTCCGAGCGTAGGGAGAGAGAAGCAGTGATGCAGAGGTCGGGTTGGAACCATATTCTTGTCAGTAAATTTGCGCTCTCAACACTGGGCATCTCGTCCGATGTGGGAGGTTAAGATAGAAGAGGAAAATTTCAAGTCAATTTCTTACTGTCCAAATATAACTCACATTTTTCTGCGAAATATTTGTGCGTCACTTCGGAAAAATGTTTTAACTCGAATGTTCTGAAAAAGAACTACTGAACAGCCCATCAACTTTATGTTAAATTTACCTAGACTTTGGTTTTATTACTGGCTTACAGTGAATAACACAAACTTTCGTTAACCACCCAACAGTTACGTATTTAGTCTTTAGAAGCGAATCCTGTGGATTGGTTAATTAAGCGGCTTTAACCTGGAGGTAAATTGTAGACTTATTATGTGTCCTGAACAAGTCGTTGTGTCAGGAGCAAAATATCCTTCTTGTTTTCTGAACTGGTGACGTGCCGGTCAGATTTGGGTGTTTCTTCACTCATATATTATATTCAGATAACCTTGTGGCTATGTACTACCTTGTTGATACAAAACACGCAGTTACCCCTGAAGCTATCTTGTTCAAATGGTCATGTTATACTGCTCAGTTGCAAGGTGCCCTGGAGCTTCGCAGCTGGCCGGTCTAGTCGTCTCTACGGTCTCTCAAAAGGACAAGTTAAAACCAATTCTAGGTACACAGTTTAGCACAACAAGCATTACATGCCTTTTTTTAGTCGTTTGTGTAGTGTACCTAAGATCTCAGACAAACCGTACAAACACAGAAAAACTCCACTGCGGCCGCCCGGATCGCTCCACGCTATATACGCGTTGGAATTCGTCTACTTAAATGTGTGTCTGAGGCTGGGCGTTATTCGTCTTGTTCCTAATTTGAGTGATTTCTCCTATATTCAAGTGAAAGCGGTGAAATTATTGGATTTAGAATGGCCGTACCGTGACGATGAACTTTTCCTCTGAAATGGATTTGTGGAATTGCGAGATCTCACATCATGTCCTCAGGGAAGGAAGCAAGTTTTTGTTTGTCTTCACGGGACTTCAGGTCTTGGTGTCAATGGAAATTGGAAGGTGTTTCAAAAAAACAGGTTCGCCGTCGTTACAAGTCCTTTACTGATGGGGCATATGTATATCATCCCTACGCTGTTTAGCAGTAAGAACCGGTAAATCATACTAAATGGAAGGGGGTGTTCTAGTCCAGTGGCTATGTGTTAAAAACACCCGAAATCGGATTTCCGCTTGAAGCCAATAATTCTGGTCCTATCTGAGGTAGTTCTACATGGGAAGGGATCAGCCAAATTTCACTGACAAAGTGATGAGTAACCAACCCTTGAGTCAGGTGATTTGTCTTTGATGCAATTCCCGTACTATTAAATTATTCCCTGGCAAGTTGGCGCGGCTAAAAAGGATTCCACGCAAAGCCTAATAAACAGGGGCTTGTTTCGAGGCAAACCTCGTGATTTTTTCTTGGAAGCGTAACAATTCGACTCAGGATGTATCGAATCTTGTTCCCTAAACCAGCACCAGCTTGCCCATTTTTATCGCTTGCTGTAATCTCCATTTGGGCTTTTTGTTTAGATGTTCATCCGGGTGAAAGAATCTACATCACGACAAACATGATTTGCTTGTAGTGCAAGGGCTAGAACACTGACTGAATGATGTCGTCTTCACTGTGACGTAATGAAACAGCGGAAGTGACGGCTCCCGCTTTGCGTGCTACTCTAATGTTCTGCTGTATCACTAAGCTAGATAAAGCCAATTTGACGCACAAGTATAATCACGACATGCTGATTTTAACAGCAATTCATGTCTGGTAATGAGTACAAGAGTAAAAGCACAGGCACATGCAGATATGTCGTACAATGTTGGATGGAATTTCAGGCCTAGAATAATCCATTCCCCATTTATCAGTGTAAATTTGAAGTTAATTTACAGATGCTCAACGCAACAGAATCTAGTTTTTCCCCACGTGCTATTCTTTAGCTTGCGAGGAAATCAAAATTTTTGCAGTGGTGCACTAAGCGAAGCTTAGTCTTCGTCTTCTAAAACCTTTTGGTTGAAAGACAAAACAGTAAACCTATCCTTGCTCGAAAATCGGAAAAAAAATACTTACTAAAGCTTCGTCAAATCTCTAGTTTTGTTTTTTCTCCTACGAAGTATAACAATAGTGTCAAATCGGTTGAGGTGTGACTTGCTTGAAGAATTCCATACTGTAGAAGTCAGAGGCCTTGGTCGAAAAACCAGCGTGTTTTGAATGAACACTTTGAAAAAAGTGCTTCATCAAAATTGTATATAGTTCCGATGACCTTGATATAAATGTAGGGGTGTTTGCTGGTTTTGATAAATGAAGGGCCGTCATCCACATCGTGTTACTCGGTCAACCCCTTTCGAACCCTAGAACCTTTATGCCCACCACCACTGGTTTGCAAGGAGAAACATTTGGTTCCGCGTGCTATCCCTTGTAGCTGATATGAACTCGAAAGGATAGGATCGGGGACGAATGACCATAAGTTTGTTACATGCAGTCAGGCAGCCGAAATATAACGATATAACAAGGAGTGCCGGCCCCAGCCAGCTGTGTATCAGCGACGTAGCAGAGCTGTTGGTCAATCTCCCTAATTTTCAGCGCAACACTACATGCGTCACCGAGTGCCGCAACATTAAAACACTGTGAACGTTACGATGTATAACCTGTGGTGTTCCATCCTACTTATGGTTAGTGATGTCAATCTCAAAATGACTGTCGAGTGGATGGTCCTTAGTGAATATAACAAATTTACCCGGGTTTGAGAAATCTATTCAATTTTGCAGTTTGTGATTTTCACATGGCGACTGTAATTACTGCTTCATCAACTGGATAACATCAAAACTGCTACCCGCATATTGTTTTAAGTGCTTCTATCAAGTACCAAGATGTTTGCGAGTTTGTGAGCGTAAATTGGAGGACGTATTTATACTACCATAGGTTACGTTTATTAGAGCTCCTAGTCAGCCGATCTTCGCAAATAAACTGTTAGTGTGTTGGAAAACAGTTCGTGTTTTTTACACCGCAAGATCAATTCCGTGTCGAAGTATTGTCTTCATTTAGAATGGAATGCCTGGAAAACAACATCTAGTCAATTAATCATGGATGCATTCGGTATTAATGCTGTAAGTGTTCTAGGAAGTGATTCTCCTACGTGTGGAATCTCCTCGGTTTGGATAAGACCCGCTGACAGGAACACTTGATAATAATAATGAAAGAAGATTGATCGGCATGCCATTTGCATGATAAACATGATCTCTAATAGCGCGTAGCGTATAATCACATAACAAAGTGCAGGCAAATATTCGGTGTTTTATCAAACACTTTTGTGCATAGGTATCCAATTTTGATTACAGGGATTCGACGAGTATGAAGTCAAACTAACTTATTCACATATAACAAAAACTAAACAAACCAAAAGCCATGGCAAACCGTGAGCTGTTGGGAAGACGAAAATGAACTCAAGTCAAAGTGAAAAACTATCAGAGTACAAATGACCTTCAAGTAATTTAAGCATATTATTGTTGCAGCGTAAAATTGCATTGGCTTTAGCAAACCATGATGGGATACTAAAATTTCTACGACTTAGAAATTAAGACTTTATTCTGGGTTCTCTGTTTGTGGTACATTCAAAAGCAGTCAGATTTCTAGGAACGTATCTGCAAATCTAGCAGGGAAATAGTTTCTTGTTTACTCCGAAAGTTCCACATCTAAAAGAGCAACAAAATGGCAGGCAAGTAAAAGTAACCTTGTTTCGTATGTAATTTAAGCAACTGAACCACTTTTTCTTTACCGAGAAAGAGGAAAATGGAGAAATAGAAAAGCCTGAATTTTACATGGCTGTAGACAATGTGGGTGTAATGAAAAGGAACCCTGTTCGCGCGTGAGAATCTGCGTGGTGAAGTGCTGGTCACTGTCGATACTCTGCATGACTCAACTAGCCATTGGACGTCTTTTGGATGATGGCGACTGAAAAGGCTGCTTTTACTTAATATTGAAATGTTCAGGAAACTCATGCGGTTGGAAACTAATGAGCAGGCCAAAACAGCGTATTTAAGCGTCCACATCAGACGGCTGAATTACAGTTTGTACGCGCGGACTGGGACTCGGTAGTCTAATGGTGACAGATTCAGCAGCACTAAGCGTTAGCCGCCGAGCATTTACAAACGGATTGATTAAAATTTGATGAAGATGATGACTAATTCAGCGAGGCCTATCCGGTGGTTTACACGTTGTGAAGCATCCACGAGTGTATTTTTCTCCGAGTTTGTAATTACTCTTTTGAGAAAATTCACACAACTGTCTCTGCACAGGTGAAGAGCACACCATTAGTGTCCAGTCGAGGAGAGATGATTTTTATAGACGTAACATATTATTCATAAGGTTGCTAAAGTTTTCTATGAGAGACCGTAGGCAAAAGATTCAATTGGACTCCACGTGATTTTGCAAAACAAAATTTGTTTGCATGGATGACTTTTATTCGAGACGGAAGCTGAAGTCATCTATCTGGTAACTGGTAATTATAGTGGTGGAACAAAAAGTTTATCCACGTAAAAACACTAGGCGGAGTACTGCAGGCTATCATATATTAAGATGTCCCGGACATAAATTCCGCGTTCACACTGTGTCAACGAAATTATCATTTTTACTAGTGTTACGAAGAGTTGTTTTGTTTGAGCTTTCTGACTAAAGCAGAATGTAAGTTGCTATCTCACCCTATGGGACGATGGTGGGAGATGAGTAAATATCCGTGGATAGTATAATTCATTTCAACACCAGATGTGCTTGAGCTTTGGTCTTTGAAGCGATTTTTAGGACATTCATTCTGTAAAGTGTTTGCCTTGTAGGGGAATAGTTGACATCTCTTACTGTTGTGTGCATCCTTTAATGACGCGCGGTTATTTGCCTGGTTGCTACGGCTTTTTTTGCTTTTCACACAAATTGGGAACACTGTGAACACAAAAAAATCATTGAAAATGGGAAAACAGCAGGTTCAGGAGGAATGCACGTTTTGTGAGCGTTGAAAATAATGACCATGTGGTGCAGGGAGTAATGATGCATGCTGTTTCAGGAACTTCAAGCTTCATTTATAGTTCCGTTATCGATATTCATATTTCACAGTATTTACATTCAACATCCGGTTGACTGACGTTTGCCTTGAACAGTTTTAAAAAAGTACTCATGTGATACTACCAAAAAGAATTTAGAAGGCCTTCCACTTAGATAATTACAACCAAAGGAACCCTAGTCCATACCTGGCCTGTAGTGATTCTGGCTACTTATTTGGCCCTGCATCATGAGTAACATAAGCTGGTTCTAGGAAAGCTAACAAGCTTGTCTTTTTGTGACTATCTTAGACCAGCAGTTCTGCAGCATATGACCACAGGGAGCGTTTAGCGACAGAGGCCGTTGTTTGTGCTTTCAAAAGGTACAAATCTTTGAAAAGAAGAAAAGGTTATACTAAATGGCCATTTTTTACTTTGATTACTGTTTTGCATGAAGACTTGGGCACATTTCTGCACTGAACGTACTGCATTTGTCCACGTCGAAAAATGTCACGCAAAGTGGCCGACTCAGCGTGCCGCCGAAATGCAAGGTTATCTCAACCGAGATTTAGCTATAGTTCGAGGTACTTCAATCCGAATGGTCACGATGGCCTGCATTAGGCAAGTCAATCAGCTGAATTGTGCCTCAATTCCAAACGCCCTCAGGAAGGGGCACTTCCTTCCAGACACTCTGATCGCTTACTTGAAGAAGCACTGTTAAATCAATGTTAATCTTTTCACTCGCAATACCAATCAGCCTCCGTCCCTGGGTAAAATTATACCGCAACGAGACTGATGGCATGTGACTTCTCAAGAATAAAACAGTGCATTCAATCCGAATGGTCACGATGGCCTGCATTAGGCAAGTCAATCAGCTGAATTGTGCCTCAATTCCAAACGCCCTCAGGAAGGGGCACTTCCTTCCAGACACTCTGATCGCTTACTTGAAGAAGCACTGTTAAATCAATGTTAATCTTTTCACTCGCAATACCAATCAGCCTCCGTCCCTGGGTAAAATTATACCGCAACGAGACTGATGGCATGACAGAGCTATTTTCTTCTTGTTTGAGACAGAGATCATCGTGCTATTGAGTGATACAACTTTATTATGCAGTCACCTCACGTTACTCAATGCCAAAGCAATGCCACGGGCATAACTATGCAATTTAAAACAAACTGAGAATGTATGCTGCGGAATGGTTGCTTGGATGTAAAGATACTGAAACCTCAAATCAGCACTTCAGGTGCACAAACCCCACTGTTATATTAGGTTGATTTTTCTCCTATTTTCTCCTAACAGCCGAACCCTTGTTCAACCAGTTTAACTTCACTGTACTTGGGAGTATGGTCACTTATTTCTGTGAGGAAGATTACTAGGCTGAGCAAGACTGTTGTCAAGTGTGCCACATGCGCAACATATAGCAACAAATGGATTGAGAACGTTAAAAAATTCACCGGCTCTACTAAAGCTTGATGTTTTCATGTTTTTGCTCTAGGCTAATTCGTTACTTGATGGCTGTTTGCGTTGGTGTAGAATTTGGACAAAATAATTGCACGGCATAAGCTTGAACAACTTTCGTCAGATGTGGCAATGCAGTTACATCGCAGTTGCGCTGGTAGAAAAGTGGGCCAACGAATTAATTGCCCCAAGGAAGCAGAAGAACCGCCCAAATGTGATCGTCGCGAACAGAGTCTTAAACAAACCGGTCCAACCGTTGCTTTGATTTAATGAACAACTCACAGTAGAAGACAAAAATATCCCGAAGCTTAAATATTTTTACATGTCATGAACCGTCCTGTTGAGCGAGGCCCCATAAAAATCTCGGTCATCTCTCTCTTGGACAGTAATAGTTTAATAAACGTCCGTTGTGATAATACGTCCGAACAATCAGTGGACGACTTCTGGAGATCTTAAATTGATGAGTAAAATTGTGTGAGCTTTGTAAAATCTCCAAAGCCCCTATTCAAGTAGCATTTGGTCTTGGTTTGCAAACGGGTAAGTCTTTTGTTAAGCATTCAGTAACTGGAGAATGGTAACTCTTCAGAACAGACACAGCCCCTCTTTATCACGATCTCCTCGGAAGGAATATTGGAATATAATATAATAAAAGAGTAATAGTAATGCAATATTACACAATATACCGGATTGTAGTGCTACTGAAGACCTTTCGAAAGGCTGACCGTTTTCAACTCAATTTCTGTCACGTGGATAAACGTAGGCAGCCATTACAGTCACAAAATACTTGGTTATGTGCTTAAAGGATAAGAGGGAATTAATCCGTCTTTTGATGATAAGCTTCCATTTGTCATTACAAGCCATGCTGGAAACAGAAGTTTTTATTTTAAATTAAACTTTATAACTCTTTAGAATTCGATGGAATCGGCGAGAAAAGCCAAGCTATCTTCACCTATGCTCGCAATACGATAAATTTGGTGATTCTCAAACACTTAAGGTATTTCCACTCTACAGCAAGGTGACAAGTATTGTTCTTCCTCACATCCGCCGTCAACATGGTAACAATAACACATGTCCAATTTGATTTTCTGACATTTTATCTCCTCTGCGGTGGATCTGTTCTCAAAAGCCAAAAAATGAATCCTTCCTTCCATGGACATATGTTTACAGGTTGTGTCTAAAAATAAACCAAAAGTGATCAACTGCATCATTTTGGCGTGCAATCTGGTTGTCGGCTTGTCCAGATATTCATTATTTTGGCTACTAAAGCAGTTATTCGGCCAGGGAAGATGGCGAAATAGTCTGCTATAATGTATAGGGAAGTGATTTGTAAGCAGGCGCAAAGTAGCACTACGACAATAGTTGTCGTTTGTAGTGGATGATAGTCCTGGTAACTTTACTTGATCTCTTGGTATTGAACTCGGATGACGGAATTTGATACAAGATTGAGCTTGAAATGTGAGAAGCGTGCAGGTTATTTTTTGGTTGAGTAATCGGCGGAATTCATGGATCGACTATGGGAACTAAGAAACGTAGAATAATTCACACCTGTCCAGATGCTCCCACGATGTGTCGCGCTATCAGGTCTAAACCACCCATATAATAGATCATTCATTGACGGCTGGATAGACCAATATCACCGAATATTTTGTTTTATCTAGAAACTTGCAGACCAAAAGTAGGTCTGTAAGGCTGAGCGTTATTTTTAAAGATAACTCAGCGCAAAAGCGTTGTAAACTATGTATCTCCGGTTAGAAGAATCGTAGTTTGATGAAACTGACTCAAAATCTTCTGGTGTTGCTCACTTATACTTCCTCGTGTTAGCCTCTCATCCAATGGGATAGCAGTCAGAACATACGATTAGATTGCCCAATGAAATCTGGCTTGTTACTTGTTGAGCAGATAGTTAACAGAATTTCAGGCTGCGAACTGATAAACAGCATTAAATAAGAATCGTAGACCCATTCACTTTTTTAAAAATCCATTGATAGAAATACCGTATTTTTCTCCTCACTTCGCGGAAAAACCAAATGGCGACTAAACCACATTCGGGAAATTATCTGTCACAGTTCAAAGATCACAATTTGAATAAAATGAAACTATTCACAGCTGCTCAGTTTGTGGAGGTGTGGCACCACTATGATAGTGACGGTAAGCTATTTCGTTTTTCATGCCACGTACTGCGTGTGAAATTGATGTTAAAAAGGTTCCTGTCTGTGGCACTCTAGGCGCTGTCAAATCAAAACATAATTTCCTCTGCATTCTTAAGGCCAGACTCCGCTAAATTAAAGCAAAAAAACTGTTAAAGTTTAGGAGCATACCAAGTTTCAAATGATGAATTCCATTTTTTAAGTTAACTACAGGATCAATAACTAGAGCAGTTGACGAATTCTGTTGTATGTCTTGGTTATATGCGCAATGACAGTCTCAGTTTCATCAGTACAAATTGTGCCCTGAAAAACTACTGAACAAGGATGTTAGTGCTTGCATAGCATGTGATCGGTCCATTTATCCGGTAAATTTGTATCTTCCTATACACCTTCGTGGTTATCTGAAATTATACAGACAGTGCACGGCATTACCTCCCTTTATATTTGTGCTCATAATCTGACAAATAATTAGTAACGAAGAATGTCGCTTTTAAGAGATACGATGTAGTGTTTACGATGAATATTGAATGAATGGAAATAGGTTCACTCGCCGTTTATATTTGTCTTATTTCCGACGCTTTACTTTTACCCAAGTCAGAGGCACCATACGTCGCACGGTTTTCCACGCCACGACATTTTGGTTCTCTAATTTCAAACTTATTTCAACGCGTATCACATCTACAGCTGCACCGTTCCATGCGATGATGTGTTGTCATCTCTTGAATTGTAAATAGGGTGGTTTGGTTTATTCATGTACATGTGGCGTCTAATTGACTCACTCCACCACTGAATACACAAGATTCTAAGCACACAACGTCACTTCAGCTGACCTTCTGCAGCTATCGTTGTTCATATCAAACTAAGCGTTGCCAAACTTCTGCTTCTTAATATGCATGCACAAGGCAGAATTTATGACCACTGCGAGTCATCGGGATATTCTCTTTTTCAACTGTATTGCGTGATTCGAAATTTTCGGAAAGTCAAATGGACACGGTGGTGATTTTAGAACCACCTTTAGCCGATTAAGATTACAAGCAAATTTGAACCCGCAAGTTGAATAAAACCATCAAATCCAGTTAAACGAATTTTGACCAACAAAACATTACTGTTTGCAACCTGGAATTTCACGGCGAAATAGTTTCACTATGTAGATCTATTAAGCAAAGCACCACAAAATTAGGGATCAGGCAAAAGTTAAACGTGGTCTTGCAAATATCGAGATTATTACAAAAAGCGACTGTAGAATTACATCCTCCAAATTCGAACTTCTCTATAAGTCTCATCTGGACTCTCCCATCTGGGTTATCTTGACTCACGAAGTAAGTCAACATGTGATGCGAGGCGAACGATGGGTTTGATTATGAGTAAAATTTGCAGATTTTTCTGCAGTTTACCTATTACCGACTGTTAGTATAACTATTTTATTCCACACTCTAACCTTAATGGCTCTGGTCCAAAAGTCACCAGCGATTTGCAAGATATCAACTATTGTAGAAGCATAAATAGGACTGCAAGGTGCACTGAGCCTTACAACCTATGATGAAAACATAAAATCAATGTTTTGTTTTTTTCTGCAGTTTACCTATTACCGACTGTTAGTATAACTATTTTATTCCACACTCTAACCTTAATGGCTCTGGTCCAAAAGTCACCAGCGATTTGCAAGATATCAACTATTGTAGAAGCATAAATAGGACTGCAAGGTGCACTGAGCCTTACAACCTATGATGAAAACATAAAATCACACATGTTTTGTTACGATAATCATTGAGTAAGTAGACACATGGTTGAAATTGCAAGCGACAGCTCTAACTGCCCGCCTCTGTTATAACTCCCAGAGTCGCTACATTTAACGGAAATCAATTATTTTTATCTAGTCACCAAACCGGCACAGTTTTTCAAGCATGTACAACTACTGAGTTGTTGACCATGTGTCTTCCTGGTACAAACAGGTGACCTAATAGAACAACGGCTTAACAATGGTGATTAAAGAAAAATTTTCTTGTCAATTTTCGTTTGACTATGGCACCTAGTGTTGTGGCAAGTGTTGTCTGTTCGCAAATTCTGAATTTTCGCAGGTTACAATTATGGATGCTATTAACATGAAAGCAAAGTTCTGTAGTCAATTTACCGTGGTGTACAGGTCAACATCAGATCCTTGAACCTACTGTTATTGTATTGTGCACAGTGCTAAGAAAATTGTTTTTAAAAGCTGTGAGCAGAGAGGTCAATTCATTGGCTAAAGAAACTCAAGCGGCATCAATATTCAGAACTTGCCGTACAGACATCAAATTTCTTTCATTAAAAATCAATTATGCAGAGTCCTTTTGTGAAAACAAAAGAATTCTGGCTGATATTTTGTGTGAATGTAAACTACAAGAACTCAAAGTTAATAAGCTGGGTTGCGTTTATTCTTTTTCAGCAAGTAATTTTATTGGTGGCAGATTAGAAAACCACTTTCTGGTTATCTGATTCTCTTCCGGTTCTGGCAGTCAATTTTTTTCCCAAAAAGTGTAGACAGTGGTTTCATTATGCTTGACATCCAACCACAAATGTTTTCCACAATGACAGGAAACTAATTACTTGGGGATTTTTTCCATCAAAACGTGCAATTGTTGCTGATAAATGCAACAGGACATTTTTTACATTAAACAGCAAATTTAGTCTGGGTAATTTAAAACAAGAAAACAAGTTTAGTGTCATTTTCCGTAGAGTAGTCAGGTGTTTTTGCGGCAAAAGAAGTAAAACCTCTTTACGATGATATTCTACAAGCGCTGACCAACTCTGTGTATATTATTGTTTTCAAAACATCACCTGCTAGGAGCGAATCATCGTGGTTGAGCAAGGAGGAAGTGCCCAGTCTGTCCAGTGCAAACATATTACCGCGACAATCGAGTGGGTGCTCCGCGGCTGATTTTTAACCGATTGCACGCTAATGAATTCAGGCGCTTTCCTATCTGTTCAGTCTTGTTACCATATACTCTATTAACCCATTTGTTTGATTAAGAGAACCTCAAATAACCGACAGAAACTTTCACAACAAAGATGCACTACAGTTAGAACCAATGTATGCCTATCAAATAGAAATATTTCAGAGAACTCGATGTTTCACTGATGTTCCTGAAAACTTCGGGAATGATTGAACTATTTCACTGGCAGTATATCTGTGCAGAAAGGAACCATCCGTTTTAGCCTCCGTTTGCCTACAGCGAGCCTTTGAACTCATCAGATTAGCCATCACGAAAATGACGTGCACTATAGAACTGATGAATTCGTCTGGTAACTGCTCACTTAACTACTCGGTTGTGAGCGACTAAGCAGCAATATGATATATATATGTATGGTCGAACTTCGTTCTATCAAGAGGTTCCACTTCTCAGATTATATGTTGACTGATTACTCAAGTGGCCACTCATTAGTTTCAACCTTCTTGCGGACATTCCTTCCTCCTGAGCTAATTATGGCTCACTGACAATCTTTGTTGAATCTAAATTTAAGTTTACTCGGTTCTTGATTCAGGCTCTTTTTGAATATTTTTTATTTAATCCAAAATGCAAGTTGATAGTGGGTCGCTTTTAAAACAGGTGATATGTGAGAATATGTGAGCGTAATACAGTATGACAAAGGATATAAATTTCCACATATGTATATGACATAATGACAGGAAGCACCATTATATGGTCCTTCAGTTACTGTTAGGGAGGTACGGGTCGCACCAATATATCATGGCATATAACAAGATTCATCGGCAACCGTTATTGGGCAGACGCTCATGTTTTTAAAAACTGACTAGAATACTTGTGAACCGAAGGCCTTCGGTATGCTCGTTCATCTATTCAATGAATTTTCTGGCTGAACTAACGAAAAAATCAAGCGAATGTCATCAGTTTATCAAAGAATAAATTAATATAGCTTTGCTGGAACTGGATTCAAATAGCCACACTTCATGTACCGAAATCGGATTTAGTTATAATGGATTTAAACTACTAGCGTGTCATATTTTTTTGTTTCAGTTGTGTCCCGTGAGTCACGTTTTATTTATATTCAGTGAATCCTCGTGAAACGATCGGGATTTCGGTGTGTATCATGTTAGTTTGCTCAGCGCTGGTCTAGCCACTGCTCAGTATTGCGCAATCGAAAATACACATTAGTTTATTCATAATCGTCTCTTAGATGTAGGAAGGAAGCTTATGGAGTACACTACATAATCTGTTTCACGTCTGGGAATAAATGAAACGTTTAGGATAAAACTAAAATAACTTGAGTTCAATAGCGAATAACATCCCTATAAGGCAAGTTAAGGAATAGGCTGTCGAACCGTAGAGACTGACCGACTAGGTTTGAAAAATTTATTCCATTTAATTAACCAGCCGCTTACTAAGTTGTCTTTCTTGCAACCCCATAAGCAATTTGGCACATAATACAGCCCAGTCCAGCTCAGAACAAATGTTCTGGTAAGCAGATAGTCCAAAGCTTTAAAAAAATAGACTGTTATGCATAAAACTGAGGATGCAAAAATTGAACTTAAAGTAGTCTCAAAAACTGGCAGAAGGGGAAGATGCGGCATTTGCTTCCAAGCCAGTCAACCTCAATCAAATATTACGTTAAAAGAAACCTCTGAAACTGTAAGTAGGATAGAAACCCTAGGGAACTAAAATGGTGCGTGATTATCTAATAATCTGAGTGATGAAGCTATTTTTTTGAAAGCCGCATAGGTGTTTCAATAAATAGCAGTTCATTTGCCTATTCCTACTTTCTAACTCCTATGGGAATTTCCGCGATTTGTACCATACCAATCAAATTGACTTATTATATTTAGTACGAAACAAATTTGTCGGCGCTTGGTTATAAGTGGTATGCCACTTGAAGTAGGTTGGTTACGTCCGCAAGTGACTTCTGTTAGGACAAATTTAGCTTTTATTCCGCACTACATACGACAATGAGCGTGAAAGTGCGGTAGAATGCAGAAAAGGATAGCGTGGAAGGCTGGGCTAAATTATATACTAGGATTTGTAGATTTTAAAGTCCATTGTGTTTTGTTACCTGTAAATCTAACGTATGAGCAAACTGACGCTACAGAATTGCATATGGCTTGTGGCAAAACAAACAACATAGTTGGCATCTATTCAATTAATCAATCAACGTCAATTTGATGTATCATTATACACTAAAATCATATAAACTCAGTTTTGTAAGTGGTAAACTCTTTAAACACAACAATTTAAAGGATAATTTTGTTTCTACGTCCTTGAAATTTCATGGGTGGTCAGTCAATAACGTCAATCAACAACCATTTTACAGTTATAGCAACCTCAGTATTTACTTACTACTATAAACCCTTGAATAGATGTGTAATGCAAATTATTGCCTTCCCAGGGAACTATTAGAGGAACTATTGGTGTGTGAAACCTGATTAAAACCCTAAACCACGTTGCATTTTCACGGAATAATCACAACAGCAATTCTATATTATCTCAATGCAACTAATATTAATTTGCTTTCGGACATGCGTGTATATAATTGAGGCCTCTTTAGCACATGTCAGAGAGACTGCTTTAGAAGCCTGTACCTGATAAATATAGCTTTCTTTGAGCACAACATAAAACATCCGAGTATACTTTTGGAGATATTTACCAGGTTAAATATAGCGGTATGTTAGGTATATATTGCAATACTGGTAAATTGGGTACTTCAGTCAGTTTTAGGTCGGACGGCTGTCGATCTATATATAAAGCCTGGCATTTTCAATATCACTGGCTAGCACACCATAGGTGCCTGATTGGGTGTGCGCGGCGCCCTCATATGATTGTATTTATATAGTCCGTTCACAAACTGCATTGTATGGTTATCTATATCACTGTAGTTTCATGAGTATCCAACAGACTTTTCGTTTTGGTGGTTTCATTTCTTTGTTTTGATTGGTTCGTTTTTAATTTTTGCTTTGTGTTGTTGCTTTCTTTAACTAGATTGCACGATAGTGCTTACTCATTTTTTTTAACTTTGTGGTGACTGGCTTTGTAAATCTAATCAGCCGAACTTCTGCATTCACATAGTTTTTTTCATATACTGCACTCCACCTGGTTTATCCACTTAAGTCGGGCTCCTTGGTGACTCGGACATGATTTTTATTTGATTTCTTGTGCAACTTTGGGCATCTAAACTTGAAATTCTGTTACCATAAGTATTTTTGGATTAGGTCAATTGCACTATGTTTGCTGATGGCTCTGTGGTGGTTTACCATACCATTATGAATCGACGTAATTCTATTGTTGTTAATTAGGCTAGAATGCAAATGGCCTTATATCATAAATCGTGTTCTTCCCAATCTTTCTAAACGGAGACAAGCAATATTTAATCGGAGCTCTCGACGTCGAGTTGGTGGTTGTGAACTAAGATCGACCTCCGCCCTGTTATTTTCACGCATTGTCTGCTTTTTAATTCAGTGATATTACGATTCCCTATCTTTCTTCCATCCATGTATCCTTAACAGACACACCGAATATGCTAAGTAATTTGTTTTACGCTTGAATAATCTCATTTCCCACAGATAGTCCCCAGGTGCCCAAACAATGAGAGCAAATTATTCATGAGTGAGTCTAATCTTGTCAGCGAGATGCTAAATGCGCGTGTCCATACTGCAAAAATGTATTCATAGGCTGTTGGTGTACGATGCATGGACACAAAAATTATGTGCACATCCGATAGTGTACAACTAAGACATACGAGAATTTCCATAGAAAAAACTGTGTTTCGTTCTTCTAAAAATAGTAAGCATCCTGGAAATCAACGGCCACGATAAAAGGGAAAGAACAACCACCAATTTTAAAAAATAAAAACCTAGGCATACTCGTCCTCTCAAGGATCTACGTAACTAAGGAAGGCCTGACTGAATATAATTTTCCGTTCTACTTTTTTCAGGTAACGGATATATTGAAGGGAAGGAATTGGACAAGTTTTTACGGGAATTTATTTCAAGTGTATTTTCGGATGAGCTCGGAGGAGAGGTAAGATTTTAATCCTTAAACTATTTTCCTCCTAAGTCTCTGCAATGAAATGTATGCATAATTATAAAAGGCAATATTATCTTGAATATGTATCGCTGTAGACCTATGAGTTAGTTAATTAGTAGGAATTCACCACCAAAAATGTATTATTTTTGATATAATGCACGAATGTGACTATGAAGAGGTAGGTTAAAAGGTATTGAGACCTTATAGCACCTTATAGCCATCAAGTTTTTCGACACCATTTTGTCCAGGAGTGCTTCAAAGTGATAAAAATTTCCTAGGTTGAATATGTTAAAGTTTTTATTATTATAGATTTCCAAGAAGTTCAGTCTCTTAATGGAAATGACATTAAACCAGGCTAGGAGCGTTCAGCAATAATGCACTACACTAAACAAAATATGCTGCCAATTCCTCAAAATCTTCAAGTAGTAATTTTGACGAATGATTTATGATGACCAGCAGAATAATTCACTCAAGATAAGTTACTTTAAATATATGACTTTACTTTCCGACCCACGCTGTTCAACCCAAAGTCGTCTGTGCGCATGACGCGTGATGTAACCATTAATTCGTTGATTTTGCAAGTTCACAACTTCTTGGATGGTATTTATTAAGTATAATAACATCATGGTATTTCAGAATTACAAGTTGCGAGAGATTTGGTCTAGGTAGGACTACGAATATGGAGGCTATATTGTGAAATTGGGTAACAGGAGTTCTCTGGTAATGCTTAACAATAGTTAGTGCAGGGTTTGGATGGAAGAAAATGGTGCGGAAACAAAAAGAACCATCGCCAGATAGTGCTGGCATTTTGGATGTTCAGCTTTGGTCACCGACATTGTAACCGTGAAACGCTAAACGAACTGTCCTCTGTAATTTATGCCAGTCTATGCTGAAAAGCCAAGATATACTGTGGGATTCGCATTGTTCAGAAAACTTCGAGTCCCTTCTCTTTCTTCCTCCTCTCAGTGGGACCACTGTAGGCAAATAAACCGAAGCCCGCAATAGGCCTCGGAGAGAACATTACTTTTGGGGGGCTACTTTTTCGTATTATCCTAGCAGATATATAACGTAAACTTTGATATACAGTGATATAAATCTGATTCCTGTTGTTCCCTCCCCTTTACAAGCAAATTCAGTCGTACGCTGAAAAGTGGTCTACATTCAACGGAGATCCCAAACAGTCTAGCGAAACATTCTGTGTAACCTAAATAAACGCTGTATATCAACAAAACGTTTTCGCGAATTACAGCCACCATGTCCTGTTATCACATAGCATCTGACTTCATTTTTTCATGAATTTAACCTTTTTCACAGACAGGTGGCTATATTCATTCCAACTGTCGAGTTTATTCATCACTAATATCATTCCCAGTTATTTCGGCCCAGTTATTTTTGATCGACTCCTACCGAAAATAGACCACATGCTAGTAACAAAACATCGGAGGTCTGCTATTTTATTTGTCTGAGTATTACTGCAACCATTCAGTGTATTGCGCCTTTTCTTGCTTATGTGAGAGCTTTTATAACTGAGGTTATTTTAGAAAATTTAGAATGACCAAGGTTGATAGTGTACTGATTCCAAATTTTTCACATTTCCTTTGTTAGTCATGGCCGGTTCCCGCTGACTTAAAAAAATGATGGTCACACATAAAAATGTAACCACTGTGATCTTCGTAATGAACCGAATTTAAAGCTTTCATGTAAGTAAGATCTTTTGGACACAGGCAGCTAAGCTCACAATGTCAAGAATCCTCAAAAACTTGACGTTTAAAATGCCTTATGAGGCAGAGTATCATGATAATATCACCTATCATACACTCAGTCATATTGGTGCCAGGAAAGGGTCGAAATACATTTCAGTTTTAGGTAATGGTGATAGCTGGAGCAGAGACATTGTTGAACATGCAAGAGGCCATTTGTTAAAGCTTGCGAGCAAAGGAATACTAAAACAGCTAACCATACAGAAGCCGTAAAATGGAGGAATATTGTACTAGAGAATTTTTTTGTCAGTAAGTAAATCTCTACCAAATACTAACTGAAATTACAGAAAAAGTGCCCCCTGCAGCTTTTTGAGAGGTTTTTCATTAAAAAATGGGTAAGGGACATGAGGATGCTTAATTTAGCATTATACGATTGAAGCAGATACTGGCCAGCTGCCAATCATTGATGGTTGTTGGTCCTATCCAAGAGTTGCCAACACTTGTTGATCAGACTACAGTGACTCTTAAAAACGGCTAAATTTTGTTTATCTATGTCGAATGTCTGATTTAAGTAGCACCACGTGACAAATGGTTTTATCGGTTGATAGGTTTCGTCAGTAGGTTATCAATTTTATGATGTTCATTTAGTGATTCCGTATTTTTAGAGGGTATGGTTTGATTTTCATATTATCATAGCCTCCATTTTTTGCTATGAAGATTTCTGATTCGATTAGATAAACAGGTTCTTGTAATTACGGGTCATGTAAGGTCTTAAGCTCAGTTAGTGGTCATCTCAGAGTTTTTTAGTAGAACGCTCAAAGGGATTTTTCGTTTTTACCATCGGGTAATCTGGATTAGAGGCTCTGCAATAATGTTTCAGCTGTGACTGCTTTTTTCACACCTTAATGGAACGAGGTTTCTACTGCGTATCCCGTTTGCTAGTTGCTTTTTGGCCAAGCTAACAAACAAACGATAACAGAAAATTACCTGCACAATCTGCACATAGGTTCCGGCACTTCAGTCTAAACTTCAAGCCTGCATTTGAATCATTATGTACTGTTCTCAAAAGGGCAGTTTTTACATGGTTTTTCTCTATAAGGTAACGTTTGCTTTGACTTCTCGGAGGCCACTCTTTCATTTATAACGTAGTTACCAATGCTGCCGTACCTGTAATAAAAAAGGTCATCGCATTATGTCAGGGTCATGATATGAGATGAATACTTTTCAAAATTTACTCTAGGATTTACGGTTTAGAAGTTTACGAGCTTCCCAGTTTCTTTAGTTGACGATTTTGTGAGGTTAAAATGTGAACTATGATGCATTGTCATTGCCTTAAAAGAGTGTTGAAAACTATTACCTTAAGCTACAGACGCAAATACACCTCGTGAAAAAACTCATTACTGAAAACATAAATGGTTATGAGTGTGAGAAGGTTTTTTCAAGTGTTTTATACTTTGAATATACGTGACTTCATTTTACACTCTATGCATCCTTTCACCGTAGGTTATTGCAGAAGATGACCTAGAGCTGATGAAAAAAGAGTTCATGAAAACGTTTGATGAAAATTCTGACAACCGAATTGAACTGTGCGAGGTGAGTCGCAACAGTGCAGCCCGACAATGAATGGCGGATTGTATAAACAAAGTTTAATAGGAAAGTGCAATAGGCAGACTACTTGCAGCAAAATTTACCTGTTAGACAGCATGTTTTCAACAAACTGATATACTTTTGTGTCCCATTACTGCACATGGAAGTCGCCCTGTGTTGATATTTGACACTTCCGCATCACCTACATATATATGAGTATGTTTCACAAGTTCCACAAACAAAGCAAAATATTTAGGAAATATGCCTAGACGGTGCACTATCTTGAGTGCTCAGGTGTACTGATCCCAACTCTTTGGATAACAGGCGGAGGACAGTAAGACGTTGATGGGTTGGTCAGGGCTGCAGTTGCAGCATATTTGGTTGTGCAATGTTAACCGATACATTGTTTTTTTATCGACTGTTGGCCTTGCGTTGTATGCATGAGGAAAGTATACATGCTGCGGAATTTATCGGTAGTTTTTATCTAATTCTGGCAAAAGAGGAATCGAGGTCACACTAATCGTGCTGTATGTCATATGGAAAAGCCCCCTAAATTGTAATACATTTAATTTGTTGAATTTCGGCCCGAGCATCGTACCATAGTACTGAAAGCCGCTGGGCAATGTGCACATATTTATGGTGATTTCGTAATCTCGTAGCCGAGTTTTTAGGATCATTATTTGCTTCGAAAATGCTGCTCCAACCAGAAACTCGTAAGCGTGATTTGCAGAAAAATATGTTCAGAGAACGCTATTAGACCATTTCCAGAATGTTATGATGAAGTGAATCAAACGGCGGATCAAATCTGAGCCATCAGTTGCCGGATACATCTACATATGCACAGTATGTATAACTTGGATTCGTTCTAGCAACGACGATTCTGTCAATCGTTTTCTACATAAGAGGACGAAAAATATCACAGACAAAATATCATTGCGTGTTCAAATTCATTACCATTTTTAACGAAATTCTCCACCATTGATCCATAGTATGGAGCCGTGTGCTTGTCGTGTGCCTGTATCAGTGAGCAACTTATTGATACTGGGTTAAAGTGCCGAAAAATATGTCTAAACATCTCTCACCAGGCCTTATTCTTCATTCCGCGTTTTTCAGTACAATAATTGTTATCGATTAGGAAACGAAAGAAACAAATTACATTCATTTGTTTAGCGCATTTGCTGTCATTCTAAGGAAAAACGTTTGGAACACAGAATGCTTAGGCAAATAGCAATGGAATGTAAAGTTGATAAAACCAGAAGGGATGTCCAAATCCAATAAAACCAATAAAACGTGCCCATATTTTACTTTGTTGTAGTTGGCGAAAATCCTTCCAACGGAAGAAAATTTCTTAGTGTTGTTTCATCAAGATAACCCACTGGAATCGAGTGTGGAATTTATGCGCGTAAGTTGTGGTGCTGCGTGAGGTTGTAACGTGAATGAAGGAATTCTTCCCTATAACACTTTCACAAAAAATCCCCGGTTGGCGGACCCTCGTAATCAAACCAGGGTAGCATTCGTGTTTTAAATCTATTTTCAACTCGCATCATATACATCAATTAGAGTATACATTGAAGCAATGATACGTCCGACTACTTGTTATTCAACCCAAAATTCGCAGTAATGTCAAACTATTCTGGTTTATAAGGTTCTCCTTGTGAGTATTATTTTGGAAAGCCTACTACGATTTACTGAAACATTTCTTTTGAAAATGCTGAAGGAACAGCAATTTTCTACTCTTTGTGTCCAACATCCAGCACAAAATAATTCGAAAAATGTTTTAAAGCTGCTTTATCAATAAGATATGTGGGTATAACTCTTAGTGTGAGCATGGAATGTTATTTATTATGGATATACTGCTGGAAATTTGCAAGAATATTCATGGTAAGTTGGCGCGCGGGCAGAGTTTAGTCACTGATGTGATTCACTGGAGGCAAGTGTGAAACCATGTTCGTGATTGCAATTAACGGCCAGTGGTGACAAAAAAGACGCACATGAGACTCACGTGTTTGCGCATCAGCGGGTTTAGAAGAGAAAGCGTGAAATACTGCGTTTTCATATCTGCCCCCACCTTTTGCTAGGATAATGCGCAAGCCTACATCATTGCTTGCAGCGCATGTTTAGGCAAGAAAAAGACTTCACGGCGGAGCGGAGAAATGTTCTTACAAATGTGTTAACTTGGATTACTTATGGTCCAGAAAAATGTTATCCATACAGATATATCACAAACGGTCTTCCGTCACTGTAGCGTTGCTCTCTTTACCATCGTCAGCGGGCAATGCATACGCAAAGTGCACACCCTACTGCATTACGTTATGTCAGTGATGAATATTGCAGCACCATCATTGTCACTGCAGAGACGGCTGGCGCCTCTGTTGACCATATGCAGAATTTTAAAATATAGTGTGCATATATGAGCGTTAGACGTAGAAAAATTCACTTGATTTATTTTCAACGGTTGAAAACTTTTTGATACCAGTCAAATACTTCCCACCTTTTGAGCACGATAGTATTCGCGAAAGTATTCAGCGGATGTGTTATGCAAGGTTTCAAAATCAAGGTGAAAACTGTTAAGATGTTATTACCAAGAATCCTGGGAGGTTGTTCTAACAGTCGGGAAACATCGTTTTCTATTTTGCGGAACATGCAACATAAGTGGAAACGCGGGTGACTAGCTTGTTGACCATTCCTAAGAGCAACGATTGTGTAGTGTATGTGTGTCTGGACACATTGTATACAGCCACAAATTTTCATTGCCTTCCCGGTTGGAATATTAATGATTCACATTCCGCCTCCAGAACCAGAGGAGTTTTTATCTCAGAAAAATATTGCCCGGCAGGATAAGTTGTAATTTTCACAATATGCAAACTGAAAATTTAGCCCGATTTACTCAGAAACGAGATAGTTAATCTGGTCAAATCCGAAGCACAAAATTGGTCCGTTGTAAAACAAAAAGACATATCAAAAATGGTTTGTTTACGACCTAAATTACTGTTGCGGTCCAGTAGCAATTGTCCAGGTCATCCTAAGGCTTGAGCAAGTATTTTATGCAGGTTTGACGTCATTTAGTTTTTCTTCCATGTGAAACGAATGTAACCGGAATCTGAACTTGTGATCATTACAGCCGTCCAATTTCGAACAAGTGACGTAAATTTCTTAGCATGATCTTTTTGCTACTGAGATATGCACATGCACCAAAATATTCGCAGAGAGCAATTAGGCGGAAGAAGTAAGCGTCTTAGTGTTGTGTAAACATCTAAAACAGAAAGGTTTAAATATATTTTCGTGCAACATTTATTCAGTTTTTGAATAACTAATTGGAATAATAAGCACTCACATCAGTCTTAGTGGTATACCTCTTAAACCTTTGCATTCAGATTTGATAAAACGATTTCAAAGTCTACACAAGTTACATATTTTGGCCCTGAGATAATATCACGGCGTCTTTGTTCGGTATACGTGCACTGGGCATTTCTGTCCGGGTAAAATATTCATACATATCGATATATATAAACTCGACGAATCCAAATGGGCAATCATACTACTGTTTAAATGTCAAATGTATGCAGGTGTGTGTAGCTTACTCCCTCGATAATAAAGTACACTACAAATGTTGTTTTACATGCGTCATGTCATTAAAACGTGACATTAGTTTAAGGACAAAAACCTTTTAACCGGTGTGTCCATTTCTAATATCATAATAGCCGATTTCCTCCCAATCTGTTTGAACCAGTGTATACATAATGTAATGTAATGTTTAGATAGAAAACGTGCGATGATCCTTACCGTCTGCACAACTTTAGGATAATAATTCGCAAAGTTTTGTGAGAATTTCATTCTTTAATACTCATGAAGTGACCTATGCGACGTTTCCCGTTGTAGTGAGCTCAATCGTTGATGTGGCCCTTTGGTTTGATTGTACTAGATGTACACTAAGTGGATTTGGCTATAAATGATTTCCATTTCTGCATCACAAGTTTCTAATGACAAAAGTCTAGTAAATCTGTCCACATACTTTTCTAGATTTGGAAGCAGTTTGACAAGGATCGCAGTGGGTTCATTGAAGCTGATGAGTTAAAGGTGGGTTTCCATTTCACTGCGTATATTTTTCACCCTTCATTTCTCACTCTCATATATTTTAGTTCCACAGTAAAATGTGATGCACTAATAGCATTGATGACATTTGTACTCTGGTCCATTTGCTTTATGATTTGCTCGTAAGTGGTCACCTTCACTTACATGGGTCAGAGTGGGCTAGTTGAACTAGTACACGAACTCCAGAGTACAGTAGTTCAACTTCACCAGCGGGTGTTTTTTGTACAAAATGTACAACTGTAAACTCATTACAAATGCAAATATAATTTTGTAGACGACGAATTTTCCTTCTCTTGGCATGACTTATTTTGAATATATACATATATAGAATTAATATTAGCACTTTTGCGGATGAACTTAATCAGTTTAAAGAATGGCCCAGGCCACTTGCTGAAAGACGCAAAAGCTCATTTGGATTTAGCATGGTGCTTTAACATCTCACTAGCAATCACCGAACGCAAGCTATAGCACCGAGTATATATGGTTTTTTCGAATTAACAAACTGAAGCATTTTTTGTATACATATATATGGTATCGTAACATGTGCCATATATTGCGAGGCTTTTGATGGCGGATTTTATTTTGGTGAAGTACAACCATTTGGACGTTTTTAACGATAAATCAACTAGGAGCATTCATTTAAAGAAGGACCACATATTTCAAAGAAAATACTTGTTTCAGGTGTTGATAGTTGCGAGATTTGCTTACAGTGCACACTCGAATCTCTTTTAAATAATCGTCCTCAGGTCACTGCGTAATCATTCTGGTGAGTCTACACAAATTTTGGGGAAGCCCTTATTAGAACTCATTGGTCGATCAAATCCCTGGCCGTTCCGGGATTTGAAATTTGCACATCTGACATGCGCGGTGAGCGTGTAACCACTACTCCACTAGCGCACCATGCAGACGTTTGAATGTTTACGTCTGAACGGGCGAACATGTCCGCGCTTCAGTGATGCGAGCACAAAGCCCGACACCTCTAACGATGACAAAGTAACATACTTTGTTCGTGTTGATCGATTGGCTTAGCGATTTGGAACTACAAGCGAAATAGAGCACACCTTTTGCTGCAGAGTTATTTATTAGAAAATGCCAACAGACCAGTTACAGACCATTGGACAGGGAAGCAAAACTCCCATTTACATCTTATTTACAAAAACTGGACATCCAGTTTCTCCCCAATGTGTCTTCTTGAACTTTTCTGGGTATTCATTGACTCCAGTTATTCATCAATCGACTCCAAGCAAATGTTACAAAGCGACTCGATAAATTCCGCAACAGATCTACGCTTTTCAAAAGACACAAAGCGAAATTCCACGAACAACACATGCTACTCGCGTGCCTCTCCATCAATGGTATCACCGTTACACCAGTCCCGGAGTTTCGCAGACGCTGATGGGGTAGTGATAATACGCTCATGTCAGATGTGTGGATTTTAAACTCCGGAAAGGCCAAGGATATGTGCTGCGGAGGCGCTCTAATGGGAGCGAAATTCGAGTCTGCTGCTTCCACCCACTTTGTCGTGACTGACTGCTAAAGGAAAAAGGAATTCTCCCTGTCAAAACCTCAATATTCGAAAACGAAGAAAATTGGCGACCATGGCTTATTTTTAAAATACTGTTTGATTATTTAAGTTGCAAAATTAAGTTGTAAAACATTGGTAAAGCTTGGGTAAGTTCGTAACAATTTATACGTTCATCTTCACTGCGCTGCATGGCGCATGCCTACCGGTTTCACAAAATGAAGAACGCAAATGAACTACACATTATGTGTTGAAATATTAGTAGCTCGGGTGAGTTTATTGGTTTTTAATCAGGTGGCTGTTGATATGTTCGCCGAACTTGGAAATTGGCTTGCAAACGTTTCGATGCCATACAAGGAGACATCAGTGCGCACTGATCACTGTTGATCACTGATCAACAACCAACATTATTATGAGACTTCGAGGTGCTGTCGATTAGCGAGATTTTAACCTTGATGATGCAAGAGGATGCATTTAACTTTACCATACATCGTCTTGTGGTCTGAGTGAGGTTTGAATTTGAGCTGTAGAATGACTTAGAGTGGCGCAAGTATAAGACGCAAGGTTAACAACTTATCAAAGTATTTGTATCACGGTTGAGTGGACCGGTCAATGGGCATGAGTCCATCGATCTATTCTCAAGGCAAAACAATCAGATTTCGGGCGTTCTATCACCAACAAGTGAGATGCCACTAGATTTATTTGGTCTTCGTAATTTGTTTTGATGATCGGTACAGGAGGTGAACCAAAGAACAGGGAAAATTAAAACTGGACAATTGGTTTTTAACGGAGACTGAAACAAAATATGCGAATCTATCAAGTGAACCGGAGTGGTCGCAAAGCTTGGTATTATCTGGACTCTCGAACTGTCATCACACCGGCCTGTCAAAACGCTATTCCGAGCATTTTCACTATGATGGGTAATGCACTAGACTGGAAATGTGAAATAAACACCTATGTAAACTGTCATCACTGTCTGTTGACACTGTACTGGTATTGTGGAAGGTAGTGAGTTTATAATAAATGACAAAAATTCCAGCTGATCTAAAAGCAAGCCCATAGATTTGTATCTAAAATGCAAAATCGTTTTTGCCTCCAAAGTAGTTTTACCAAATTTATGGATTTGCTGAGACGAAATTCAAAACTGGGCACAAAGTTTGAATTGTATGGTTTTGGATGGTTTCTTGGACTAGCTTCATAAATGTGTACTAAGATTTAAGGAATGGTGTATTGGGCTTGATAAGTTATCTTGCAAAAAGAATGACAAACCTTGCAGCCAACTCACAAAGACTGCCATAAATAAATAAGTTCCTCAATTTACATCATTTTGTTGCCGGTAAATTTTTAGTCATCCTAAACTGACTTAGAAGATGGCGTTTGAACTGGAGCCGTTTTCGATCAAGCGTATGCTTCAGACTTAGTTTTATTCACTTTACTCGAAATCGACTCATGAAAATCGCCAACCATATGTAGTTCAAAACATGTAATTCAAACTTTATCGGGCATATTGCGGATTTTAAAATTATAAATATTAGGAACATTTAGTACAACAGAACATTTTCAGGAACGAGGACTATGCTGGATAGCGGTATTTCGTTGTAAATGCATATATCGTATGCATTGGCCAGATAATGTAGAAAACCGATGGGAAGTCAAGTATATTCTTTATCGTTTAAAAGGAATAAGGTCATGGTCATCAATCACTCTTCTTATACAACTGTGGAAAGATGGTGTACCACTTCAATAACATACTTTTGTGATAGTCAACATTGTCATTATCTTTCTTTCATGTAGCCTTAAAGGTATGTTGCTTGTTGTGGTACTGCTTGGGGAGCATCGCCAGACGACTTGCTGTTTTAAATTATTTAGACACAAGTGATGGTTGATAAGTCATTGCAGTAGGCCTACGCTATAATCCCAAAGAGCACTGTGCCATTTTATTCATCCAGAAAACCTCAAGCTGACGATATCACATACCGGGTAATGTAAAACAGGTCCTTCGTATATTTTGGAACGTCTGATATATGACGTGTTTTCGACAGTACTCGGAGAGAAAGGTAATTTATTGTGTTTTGAGACTAGCCCAAAATACAGTCAATGTTCAGACTGGATTATTGATGCATGGACCGTAGAGTTGCTTCGTATTTCAAACGTAAATACCGAAATTGTCATCACTTTTGTCTGTCTAATTAACATTCGGAGATTCTTGACTTCGATGTTCATCTTTATTTGTACGTACCGAGTTCATACTGACCCATTGCAGGAGTTTTTAAGACATTTGCTGAAGAAAGCCAAACCCAATGAGGAAATCGATGAAGCAAAATTGCAGGAATATACTTCATCAATAGTGAGTGACTGTTTGACACTTGTTTTTCCTGCTGAACTTCATGTAAGCGTTTCATACGTTGAAGCAAATGTATTTGGATACGCTATCCACCCATTTTGATTGTATGACTCTCCGCCTGGTTTTCAATGTTTCGAGATTACAGTGAAAGCCAGGGAACCTCCAGTCCAAATTAAAATGCATGCATTCTTTAAATGGAGTATTTGAGAGCCGGGGACACTCCGGTCATTAAGAAGTTTCGCAGCATTCGGTCACCTCAGCGACCAAAAGAGTTTGACGGTTGCAGATGGTAAAACCTAACTAGGTTAATTCCGCTGGATCTGGTATCTCAAGTGGATCATTTTACACTGGTAAGTCAAACCGTTACACGTAGAAAGGGAAGCGCAGTTGGTAGGTTAATTTTTGCTTTTCATGACAGCCTTTGAATGGTAGATAAAATCCTTCATGACTGACCTGTTTACCCGCGAAAAGGCGATTATCACTGATGAGTTGGCTGCTTAAAATAGTCTTGCCTGCATAAGACAGAGAATCATACTTCGCATAAGACATAAAAAACAAGGAATTCAACAGTTGGATGTGCCCTGGAATGAACTGTGCTAATGAGCATAATGGACATGCATAACGGTCACTTGATTCTGATAGCGGATAAAATTGGTTTGGTGTTAACTGGCTAGGCGTGATTGAACCCACAAAGATGGTCGGTTTTGATCGCTACCCTGATAAACTGGTGAATACATGACGATTAGCGTTACCTAGATAAACGTCGAGTGCTGGTGTCTTGCCGCGGCATAGGCAGTGGCTTCTCAACAATCACTGCGTATTCCACATCTAACATCTGCTGATAAATTGAGTAGTATACAACTCTAGGCTGAACTGTGACCAGTTGAAAAGCTCTTTTAATGCGTTGCATTAGTCTGGTCGGTTTGTGTGTATCAGTTGAATATTGAACCTGAGTTGGCAGAATGCTGCACCTACATTGTAATGTTTCCTTCTGAGAACGAACACGCTATTTTGGAATTTGGGACGTGTGCTGTGTTCGATCCTTGAAATTTTTCCCTC
Source organism: Opisthorchis viverrini (assembly GCF_000715545.1). Taxonomy (NCBI): domain Eukaryota; kingdom Metazoa; phylum Platyhelminthes; class Trematoda; order Opisthorchiida; family Opisthorchiidae; genus Opisthorchis; species Opisthorchis viverrini. The sequence goes on along the minus strand of NW_008751732.1, from coordinate 906,859 downwards.
AGAGAAAATGGCAGAAAATGGTGTGTGCTTAGCCTGAATTTTCCTCAAACTTGATTTTCATTCAGTGATTTCCTCATGAGGGGAATTCTAGTGGATTGAACTAACCATGTAGTGATGTGGAAACTCCGCTTGCAGTTCACTCTTTGCAAAAATGTGCACCGCAATCCCAAGTTTACGTAAATTAGTTAACTGGAAATAAAAACAAAAAATATACTTTCCCATCCTTGAAACTCGGTTTATTTTGCACATGTTGAAAATCGTCAAAGCACCTTTGGTTCGTTCACCAGCTGACGTACCAGCCGGATTATCTGCAAATTAGGTTTGAAACATGACAATAGAGTTTGTAATATACTAATTTTTCGTGATAAAATTATTACAGCATACCAGTGAATCAGGCCTGTCTGAATGTGCTGTGTGAAAAATCACGGTAAACTAAGCAATAAATAAAATACAGTGGTCCGCCACTATGCCTCCATTGAGCCAATCTGGAAATTCTGTTGTGATATTTTTTATGAGCAGTAGACAGCCGAACAAATGTGACAGTAAAATAAGTGCGCTCTCTGTGTGAGAAGAAAGAATAACTTTTTCTATTGATTAACAACACGAATGGATAAAATTCTACCCTCCGCTTACGCCAGCCACATGGCTACTAAAATTTGGAAAAAAAGAATTATTGGGAAAGTTGTAGGCCGCGTAAAATCCTGGTTAACTTTTGTATTCATGGTCTAATAAATTAGATATATTTGAACACTCAGCGTCATACAGTCAAAATTTATTTGTATAGGTTAAAAAAACTTTTTGGTTTTTTTGTAGAACTTGTGGTAATCAGAATGAATACTACATCCCTGATGCCTTGTCTCCAAGAGCCTAATCTTGAAACCTGAGTGCTAAAATCTAGTCTACGGGTCGCTTAGTGGATGTGCGGCCTTTTTGAAAAGTTCCCGACAGAAAAAAAGCAACAGAAGCTATGGGCGCTGTTTCATAAAGTTTCCTAAAGATCCCATTTTAAGAGCTAGCCCTTTGCATGGAAGCTATTGGTCTGTAAACTTTAAGAAATTGTAACGGATGTCGCTTCCAATTTACCAGCAGAAGGTCCATACTGTAAAACAAATGTCTAGTTTTTTCCTTGCAGTTTTGTGCGCATTCCAGGGTGACCAAACCGGCGTTTTTTTCACGTAGAGCTAGAAGTGCTTTCGCAGCATTAAACACTTGTGGTTATTTAAGTTACTTATTAGACTCAACCATGAGTTTACGGTAGCCGTTTTCACAAACCACAACCTCAAATTTCACGCTTATTTGGCCGGAAAGCGCTAATAAAATGAATCACCAGGGTGTTTATGCTTACCAAAGAGAAATTCGGAAGTCAACTTGACAAATATGGTATATATTTTTTCCTGCTAAGTTTAGTAAACAAAGTATAGCCACCAAAAGCATGTAGTTATCAAGATGTGTGCAAATTGGTTTGAATATCTTTGTAGTTTCTCTTTTGTTTACAATTTCTCAGACAGTTTTCATTAACTGAAATAATGTTTATGGTTTTCTTACTTTGTTGTCCAGCTGAAACTGTTTGATCAGAATAAAGATGGGAAACTTCAACTCAGTGAAATGGCTCGGTAAGCATTGCTAAGCAGTTTTCGGCCAGAAATATTTGTATATTTATACGTATTCGCAGCGATAGATCACACAATTATGCTGAAAGTATTCATTGTTCGTGCTCCGCGTTACCCCATTTGAACTTTATGGCAAGATAATCGTGCCAGCCTCGGGGGAAACTTTACAAGCAAACCATCTTAATTGGTGGCAAAACTGTCGTCAGTGTGTCAACAGGAATAGTGTATTTAATACTATAATGCAAAGAGGTTGAGGGACTGCCAGCTACTTCAGTGCGTCCAGAGGAAAGCGTCCACTCTTTACGGACAATAAGAAAAATTCTGGATTACTCAAGTTCTCAGTAGACCCCCCGATCTCTTGTGTGTTGTAGTGGTACCGTACTACAACAGGCATTGACTTTGGGCTCAAGAAGCCTTCGGTACAAAGATAAGGGAAGTAGTTTATGAAACAAAAAGTTTCCTTCGGTAATTGGAACGGCAAGGTTACAACATGCGTGAATAAGCACATGAGCTTGAAAGTTACAGCAAAAATTGGGCATTATTGATCTTCTACACTGAATGTTAATTCACTTGTCGACAGACTGACTGGTTAACTAAAGATATTTCCACATGTTACATAGGTTTGACTTTGGATACATAACAAAGCGTTCAGTCGATTTGTTTTGCAGGCCATGACTTTCATCCGGTACGATATGCGCTTGTATTGCGCTGAAAACAGATGCAACAAATTTGTGTGGTTCAAAGAAAACTGGAATTAGCTAAGTCCAGTTTTAGACATGATGGTGGGCAAAATTTTCTTTGATCTGTCACCTTTACCCGATAGTTGAGTCGGTTTCTTTCACATTTCATATCAGGATAGAATCAAACCTTTATTTACATCGACATTTTTATCATGTTCATCATATAATAAAGGCGGACGGTGTTCAGGCAGCTTTCTATTCTTAACTTATTCCGCTGCTTGTCTTACAGTTGTCATTTTTACATTTCGCAAATAACAAAATATTGCTATACGTTGGCCAGAATTCAACCCAACCAATACCCCGTTGAATGAAGGCGATACCACGTTCAGTCAAATAAATAATGCAGCAGTTCTGTTTATAGAAAACACTGACGTGGAAAGGATAATTAGGGACAAAACATAGCAAGATGTACAATAGTAATGCAGGGAGGCGCACTCATACACAAAAATGACTAAACGGGTGCCTTAGAAACAAAAGGCAGTAATGTTTCTAATGCACTCGGGTTTGACACTATCCCCGGTTGTTCCGCCCCGTCTGTGACGCCATCGACTTGTGTATAACGTCTGTCAACTTCCGAATTAGCGAAGTAGAAATTGGTTACCAATTTGTGGCCAAATGTCACACAGGGTTGAATATATTAAATAAAATGTTTACCAAAGACGTGCCTAACGAAAATGTTCAAATTGTTTCTTAGAAATGCTTATTGAATATACAATATATTGTTAACTCGAGCGACAAACTGGATCAACGTTTCATTCGTTTTACCTTATACAGTTTACTTCCAGTCAAAGAAAATTACTTATGTCGACCTATTTTCAAGGTACGTTCCATGGCAATTGCTTGTGGCCTTCCTACAGCCGCTGACAAAAATCGTTTTAGCTTATTTCTGGTAATCCGTCTGCTGCACCTTGTGTAAATATCTCAAAAGTAGGGCTATAGATGCCGGAAATCAGAGGGAGAAACACTTTCACCGGTGGTTTAACTGTTTCCACAGAGGGCAGAAAACTGTAAATGGATGTCAAAATTAAATTTAACTTTATAACCTTGATTTTCCCAGTGGGTAAAACATTAGTATGGAAACTGTATACTGTAGTATAGCATAGTACGGTATATAGTATAGTACATATAGTATAGTATACTGTAGTAAGCTGTACCCACGAAAATGCCACCGTAAAACCTGAACGCTCTTTTTGTCCAGAATTACTACATTCCACAGCAAAATTAGGCGCCCTTTAAATGCACTTATCTGCTTCAGGTTCTAGAGGAAGGTTCAATCATCTGTCTGCCCTACACGTTTTGTAATTTGATCAGCTTGCATGCAGGTCTATCCCTACCTTGCTACGTACTCTAAGATCGATTTTATTCCCCCTCGAGTAGGTTCTGCTAACTAAGTGCGATCGATTTTCTCCGAGGTTGGACATTTCTCAGGTACTTATGTGGTCAGATACTGCTCGTCTCTTTTCCACAAATGTCTTTCAAAACAGCACAAAAGCGTTTTTTCATTATCACTTATGAATTTGCCATTTCGTTCATCTAATTCGCTGAATTGCAACTGAGAATACTTAATTACTTTATGGGAAGAACACTTCTAGTGTATTCGTTAGCTGAGCTTAGCATCTTTGTTTTTCGCCAAACGTTCCAAAGTATAAGATAGTTCTTGTCTACTAAACAAATAAATAGCAGTGATGAGAAAAATTCCTGAATGTTTTTGTCTAACTGGGAAATGCTTACCATAAATAACACTTAGCAAATTGCTCCTTAAGTAAGTTTTCCAAATAGGTGAATATTTTGACCAATATTAGTAATAAACCAAGTGGTAATCTCATACGATGTTATTTCTCAGCTTGGTTTTGAGCAATTAAAGAGAGACGTCCAAATGGAAATGAATCTACGTCTAAAAAATAAGCGCGCTTTCTAGTGTTGGATGACGTTGATCCGCAACCAAATTAGGACGTTCATGGGAGAAAAGTGTTTTTCAATTATTTGTGTTGCGAAAAAGTCCAGCTTAAATATCAAGTAATAAAATTGTCACAATAGCGGAGTAGGTTCATTTCCAAGAAGGTACTACGCACAATCCAAATGAACCTCCTTCGGGAGCTCAGATAATTTCTTCTTTTCTTTGAGCCCTCAAAATGGGTCTAAATCCGCAGATACCATCATCTTAAAGTCTATTCAAACAGCAAACTGGCAAAGCGCAGCTATTTGAGAGTTAAACAGGTGGGAGCGTCTTTTCAAAAGAGGGATTTCTAATGCATGTGCAACAAGAAGGAAAAAAATAATGCAATGATAAAAGCTTTCCTGTTTGTTCTGTTCCCTGATAGAACGCATCCAAAATCACGTCGGAGGATATCGATCGTGCGTTTTCTTTGTACGACCTGGTGAGTTTCCTAACACCTTCAGTAAATTTTTACTACATGGTCTCGTGATACCCACAGGCTGGCAGCCTGTTTTGCATTACTACAGGGTTTTGGATACTCAATCATCCAACCACTAAGGGAATCTCTTCAAAAGAGACAATGTTACAATCCTTGCTCAGTACGGATACGGTTGCTACATGATTCACAATTTAACGTTCATAACACCCGCAAAAGTCCATTAGGTCATGCATCCAGAACTCATTCGGCGCGGTTTACCGTCGTTTTTGAACTTTTAATTTTAGATAAAAAATATGATTTTCCATCTGGAATCAAACGGTCCAGGTTGTCCACCCGTAAACTCCTGAACCCTGATCTCCTAACAGTAAGCAAGTGGTCCAACTATTCAGAATACCTTAAAACGTATTAAATAAAGCGTCAAAATACGTGAAGCCGCATTTTATGCCACATTAATTCAAATACATAGGAAGACCATCATTTATTACCTAAGGTGCCAACCTAATGGTCACAGACTTGGGTCTCCCTAGAGATTCATGAGATGCGCAGTGGCGGTTATCCCACGAAGTATGCTAGAATCGTTTTGAGATTTAAGCGTTATTTGGTTCTACTTATATGACGAACTACCTTGTTCAAAGTTTCTAGAGTTACTGGGAAAGCACAAGATTATTTTTCAATTTTTCTGGCATAAGAATTTATTGTCTTAGAATGGTCACAGACCGGAAAATTTCCATATAATTTTACCGGAATCGTGTTTACTGCACTTCTCAAGATTCAAGATGTTGTCATTCAGTAATGCCGAACTACCAGATGAGTAAACCAACGCAGATTTCACCCGGACTAAGTTGAAAATATTTTGACAAAATGTTTTGTCCGGTTAAGTAAAGATGCGGAGGCTCTCAGTAAATTGGGAACAAGACAATGTTATCAGTAACTGCGATAGCTGCTTATCATAAAATCCAGATATAGCTTGCGAATCAACTGGAGGTATAAATGTTTATATATATATGTATATAAATATCATTCAGAGTGATTGCCGATATTACCGCAGCAAGTTTTCTGACAGAGATGTTCTAAACGTGATTTGGGAATAGGTAGGCACTTTTGAACTCAAAGCAATAATAAATTATTGGAATCGCAATTGCGGGTTCTCGGTATTTAACAGTTTTTTTCACAAAAAGGCATTAGCGGTCTGCGATCTGCAAAATAAGATGTCTGGCACCGTGTTGGATTAGTCGATTTTAATGTCCTACATTTGAGTGGAAGTAGCTTAAGTAGAAAGATTGGTTGATGAACGTGTTTTTGGCAAGGTCTTTCCAACTCATTCAGTTGCAAAGGTTAATGGAGCAGTATGTAACTTATTTGGATAACCATGGTGTATATGAAGGGGAAATCGAATGAGGGACGAAATTGTCTACCAATCAAAGGACAACTAGATCAGGTCACTAATAGGACAACCTTAGCTTGTCAGTGAAGCAGTAATGTACTTGTGTGTTCAGCACACGGTGTATGTGTGGAGGAAGGTGAATTGAACGATGGCGAGCATAATAGACGAACAAAGCGGTCTTGCCGACAAATGATCAAGTCACGATATCGTATGGCAAAAGCTCGAGCCGCTGTGATTATGCTTGCGGGTGGCTTAAAAAGACCTTGCCGAAAACATAATTGTCAGCACATCTTTTTTCTTATTCTAAACAGGAATTTTTGGAATGAAACCAATGTATTTTACTTCACATGAACTAATGGAAATTTTTCGTGTAAAAATGTGGTTCGCAATGGCTCTCAAGTCTGAAGGCATTTTCAACTCGCCATAATAAAACAGCTGCGAACTTAGTTATTTCAACCGCATTGCAACAGTTTATCGCCCAAATCAACATATTGAAAATTTCATTATCAGTGGGATAATTTACTCTTCTGACAAGTTGAAAAATGGTTGTTCCAATAACTTTCTCAGATTAGTGAATACCCTTAAATCCGCAGTTAGTAATTTTTATCATTAGGAAAGTCCAAATGTATGTCAGACTCATGCTTGCTGCATGGTTCAAGATAGTGAGCTGAACCACTGAATTAGCAAATGTAAGTTGTCAACACAAGTTATCTCAAAGATAGACGTGAAGCATATTAACACGCTTATTCTCTTAAAAAAGATCTCAAGATAAATGTCATCTAACAGCAAAGGATATCGGGTGTTCTCCAAAAAGGTGGTCTTTTAAGTGGAAGTGGTCGCAGCTGCTTGCGAAGTAGATATATTTTAGAATACAGCACTAGGCTATGTTAACGTGAGCAAAAGCCGGTCTTTCCTGGTTCAAAAGCTTAAATGAAGCGCAGATAGCTACGGATGGCGAATGATCTCAGCGCCGTTTTGAGCGAGTGCATAAAAGCAAGCAAGATTTTGCTATTGCATTTAGACAGTTGTTTAGAATGCTTTTTCAGAAAACGGACTTGAACACACATTTTATGGCTAGATACACTTCCCATTAAATTAACCGTCTTGACAAAATATCTCTCTGTCATCAAGCTACAAGATTTCATGCAACATAACTCTACAGCTTATAACTAATCTTTTCCTCAAATGTCCCTAGAATCTTTTCACTTTTGAACATGCTAATTTCCCGTAGCAGTGCCCAGTTTTTCTAAGAAACAGCTCCTTCCTATTGTGTTCACAAATAATTACAGAAATCGTAGGGACGTTTTTCAAACAGTTACCGTATAGGATGATCAAATTTAAGCAATACCCTGATTTGTGACTAGCTAGGGTAATGGTTGATGCATTGGTCTTTTTCCTACAGTAGGGCAGTAGAAAACGATGAATCTACGTGGATAGTCAGGTTTGTATTTTTCACTGGAATGATTAAAAGTAATATTCTGTCTGGTAAAGTATTCACAATACCACTGATAAAAAGCATATCAAGTTACACCCACCTCTATTACACGCCTACAGGATGTAACGGGTGTGGGTGAACATACAAACCACAACCTTCTTCAACATACGTCCTTTGGTCAAGTTTCGGTGGAGAAACGGCAAAGGGGCGGCTCTGAAAAATTGCTTGGCTGCGTGATATATTTGCCTGCTTACCACTCCGGATTCTTCCCATTCTAATTTATTGAAACTAATATTATGTGGATTGCTTTGCTTACTTTTAAAGTTAGAAATACATCAGGAATGTCTAGTCTAACATTAGTTACACAAAACGTTTCAGAGATACACGGCAGTGTAATAGTAGGAATTAAATTAACCAGAGACATCATCATCAAAGCCAGTAACATCAATGTTGGCACTGATGCTTCACTGCCGTACGTGTCTTGTTATATGTCAATGTAATGGTTGTACAAGGGCAGGGATACTGCCCAGGTGCCCACACCTAGGGTCCTAAACCAAAGCGTTTGGCTCAAAAGCCTAACCGCAATGCAGCGGTGTTGGGCTAGAAAATACATTGATAACAAGTACATTAACACTTTTATGGAACATGTCGCCTTACATGTTCCAACCCCCAACCTGGAGGGCCAGGAGACTGTGTTTGTCAAACCTCTACACGTTGACCAACCTGGTATGAGAGACTCTGTGAGGGTCCGGCGTACACCTGTCCGTATAGCTCAATGGGTCTCCGATCTATTCACCACACTCATTTTTGTGATGCTTCATCCAGAAAAGTAAGTTTATTTCGGTAAATCTAAACAAAACAATGAAAGTGCTGAACCTCACCATCGTTTTTACTAAAACTCACCGGTAAATTTTGTCCTTGGTCATGTCGAGGTTCGAACTTCAAATGTTTGACATTTTGGATGATCGTGTTATCACTACTCCACCAGATCACGATGGAAGAACTTGAATTACCAAGTGAGAAGAAGCAAACAGGGATACTCAAAATTCTTTGACCACCTATATCTAGTCAAACGTCAGACGTTTCGGCGCTTCTGAGTTGAAATCTCTTTCACGAGGGACAGTCGATGGCCCGAGAGACGACAACTACTGAGTAGTTAGTCGGAACCTCAGGCAAACTAATCACATTATTCAAGCTTCAATATGTTCGCTTACTTATAGGAGATAACTCATATGGAAATCCATAGTGTTGCACTAAACGTTCATGTGAAATGTCTATAGCAGAGACCCGACGCGGCGAAGTGTATGTAGTACTGACGAGTTCTAAGAATAAGAAACTCAAATCTGGTGTCTCCTCTGATCTAAACTGAACAGGGCACTCAAATCATATTGAAAGGGGGGTTTTCCGAAAGTGTAATGTGCACATGAATTCGATAATGAATCATACTGACATTACAGTTATTCATGAGAGTAATGTTTAAATGAATCTAATAATGTAAATAAAAATTTGTATTGGGGAGTTTGAGGATTTCCAAATGTTGAAAATTTCCCGGATAGGGAAGTGGATTCTGTCAACCCAGCATGGAGAACACACGGTCCATGGCGGTGGTTGCGCGATAATTAGCTATCAATGCCGGCGAATCATTTAGTACATTCAGATTCACCTAACCACTGAAAGATATCTCGTGCCAAATTGGATAGTTGAATTTATAGTTTAAATGCTTAACTTTAAGCACTGACATATTTGTGCTTCATTCCTTTCATTTGGGTATGATGACATAACTGCTAAATTCATATTTTCACTCTTTTAAGGACGGAAACAACACCATTGAGGATGAAGAGCTGTCTGGGTTCTTAAAAGATCTGATGGAGCTCGCCCAGGAGGTAAGCTTTTTGTCCATTGTACGGCCTAATTGTGTAGCGCAGTTAAGCTGATGACAATCGCTGCAATCGCTATGCAGTTGAAAAGGAATTTTTATCACCCTGCGGTAATTGTATGGATCTCTGTTGAGTTCTTACCAAATAAAGTATTAGAAATGGTCGTACTCAGATAACTCTGCTCAATCAGGAATCACAAGCTAAAATCACTTGCCCCAATGATACACCGACAGACACATTCAGTCAAGTTTTATTGATTTAGTTGAAGTCGGGTTCTTCCAGAATAAAGTTTTGTTTGAAGCAAGCTTGGTGATAAAGGACATCTTTGGCTAGTGATGACACCAATGTCTTTTGAAATTAATGCAACAAGTGAGCAAATACATTGCAGACAGCAAAATGGCAGAAATTCCCGTTCGTGAATGCACCGATGGCCTTATCGAATGAAGTGCATTGTGGAATGTTAGGTTTCCCATGAGTCAAAATACACAAATAATTGTGCGTAAAAAAGACAAAAAAAGTACTCATAGGAAATTATTCCGCCGGCAAAAATAGCAGCTTTATTGCGCGAAACCCCAGAACACGTAATTGTTCAATAACTCCGCTAAGTTTTTTCCTACTAGGCAAGTAGTGCCGTCGATTCAAACTTAGAACGCATTTTTCAGGAGCTCATTGGAATCAGGGTGACTTTCCTATAAATTTTTTATTGATTACACTTCACTGGTGTTCTGGCGTGACTGCAACGCTCCGCGTGGATGGTGGGGCGAATAATTCAAGTTGCGCTATATAACAGGTCCCATCGGGCTATCATGGTTGCTAATCCCGGCATATCTAATGGGGTAAAACTCAATGCCTGTCGAGTGTCAGTGTTGAAAATTACCTCCCTGCTAATGAATGCCAAAATACAGAGCCAGCTGAAAATCCATGTAGAGAAACCCCTTTTGTCAAAAACATTTATGGCATTCTCTGTTTGCTGGTCCCTGGCGCCTGAGCAAGTCACGGTAAACTTTAAAGGGACAGTGTTAAAAACCATACATTCTTCTTACAAGGAGCTAGTTTAAGCTTTGTGGCCTCAGAGCAACAGAACAATTCTTTTGATTTGATGATACTCGTGCTTCATTTGGGGACAACAGTAACCTCACCCATCAAAGAAAAGAAGCCAGTTGCTGAAAGATTAGAAAACATATCGTATCAAGAATGATCTGGTATTCTTTGGCTCAAGTTGTTCTTTTTGTATGCCTCTTTTGAGCAACAGCCCTTGATCGTTTTTTGAAATTCAGTACCAAAGAGAGGGGAAATATGTCACCGTCCTTTTTCAGTAAAAATGTACAGGGTCATCCATGATAGATGAAAATTTCATGCACTCTCCGTAAGCATTCAGGTCATTCTTAAATCATCATTTATAATGAATTTTATAGTGCATGTAATACAAATTGAATAATGTTTGCAACTCTTACGTATTGCATTATTCAACTATTCTCAAAAATCCGGATTTCGCAGGATTACGATGAAAATGACTTGGAATTTTTCAAAGGTACAATTTTGAGCCAATGGGACGTTAACAATGATGGAAAAATCAACAGGGAAGAACTCAAAATGATGCTCCTCCAACAGTCGCGACTCATGTCCAGGGGACAGAAAAGCGAATAAACCTCACGAATCCATGGGTGCAAATCAGAATTAATATTTCCTCCGTTGATCAAGTTGTATTTTATCCAACTGAGGATCAGATTTGTACAACTCGTTGTTGTTTTAAATGAATCTCGGAAAGCTGTTTACACAAATGGCTATTTTTTAGCTAAACTAATCTATTGTTTATCTTGTTTCTTCTAACCTTGATTCAATCCTCACGTTTTTTCCACGTAGATGAAGGTCCGTTGAAAGCGTATACATTTCATTCACTTTTGTTATCGTCAGCAACTGAGAGTCGCATTTTTTTCTCCAAAAAGTAATATTGATTAATATTTGTTTTTACTCTTAACACCTTAAAATGCGGATGGGACTTGGTGTCTGACGGCCGATTGCAAAGGAAATATCAGCGCAAAAAAAGAAAAAAATTTAGGTCACAGATTAGATTTTGAAGCAATACACTACAGGACTCATCAGTGCTTTTACGGACGAGTTTACAATATATATCCTGTTATTAATCCTCGGCTTTTATTTATCCTCGTCCGGTGTTCGGAAATACAAGAATCACAACATAAACCATGAATAAATGGCATGGTGTTTTCCACTGATTTGGACAAAACCGGAAATTTTTCGTATTATTATTTTCCCTAAATGTGGAATTTTGTAAATCTCCTACTCATAGGGCACGTTAATTAGATGCGAGGATCATATTAGGTCAAAATGCCCAAATGCGATAAAATTCCCTCTGCTGATTTCAGCTTGTTTTGTACCTAACGTCACATTCTCATTCGTTTCAGGGAAAAACACTGTGAATACGGGCAACGGAAATAAGTGGCAGGGGACTTAAATAAAATGTAAATTATCCGGGTTATCCGTCCGCCGGCTAATTGAGAGTTCTGCGGGTCCGCACCCTATATGAATTACAGGTGGTTTTGGACCTTACTAAAAGCTTTGGATTTTAAAAGGGTTCGCCCATGACTCGAAGATTTGGGACAAATGATAAGAACGTATTTTTAAAACGAATGTTTTCAACAAGCAACCGTAAAACCAAGCCGACTTTTATTGTTGTAAATATGAATAGGTTTATTAGGAAAACAGCTGATCGCGATAACCGAGCAACAAATTGTTAAAGAACACCAAACATATGGAAAATACCTCAAATAGTGTTCCCAAAGCAAGCGTTACTATAACTTCCTGCACCTAATTTGAAGGACAAAAGTATGTATAAAATGATCAGAAAACTTTAGCTGAGTAAATTAACTCAGTCCTCTATCACTGCAGTATATTTGAAATGCAAGGCGAGGGGAGCTTTTTTGTTTTTCTGAAATACAAACATGATATTCATCACTTGAATTGTGGAGCTTAAGTGAAATGCACAAATATGGTAAGTGTGACACATATTCACAATTCTCAGTTTGATTTTCTTGGTTACACGAGTGTTAATTTTGACAGTTTCGAAACCTAGAGGAAGTGAAACCGAATAGTGCCCTTTTGAGTGGTCAGCAGGACTCAGGAGTTAGAATATTGCCTTAGTATTTTTTTTAAACAACATTTGATAACACAGGTTACGACACTGGATACTGAGTAAACCTAGGGGCCGAAGAAGTTGAGATACCCATTTACACAGATATTTTAGAGCTAACCGTAAATGGTTTAACATTTTTATACTGTTTTAATCAATGATTATTTACGTCCAAAGTGAATAAAATCATAAATCCTTATCTATTGCGTCTTATATAAAATAATTAAACAAATCAGTCAGTCGAAAATAAAAATAAACTGGTCTTTCAATGTTTGCGTCAAAATATTTGCCATTTAAACGCTGACTCTCAAGGCAGTAAGCAATCCTTAAAGTTCAAATACAATTTTACAGTCGTCATTGTAAATCTAAAAAGCACTCTATGATGACTACAAATAAGAGATACTCCTATCGCGAAATTCTACCAGGTTTTAGGGTTTCGGTTTGAAATGGATCCAAGGGTCTATGGAATCGTTTCACTTGTGGCAATTTTCCATAAACCACGAATGCCAATAAACAGTTTAAGCAGTTATTTGTTGGTCCAAATATGTTATGCACTTGCGTGACCGATAATGTCTTTGGCCGCTTTACTGTTAAAGAAGTGACCTCTGGCCTATCATCTTATCGGTCGGTCAATTGCATGGGAAAATTCGAGCATCTAACAGCGTTCGCCAAATGAGGTGCAAAGTATGTAACAGCACACTATCCACCGGACGTTTTACATACCTAGCGACTGTTATGAGTGTCATTTTGTGAAAAGTTTGGAGCAAACAGTTCTATTAGTTGTATTTGCGCAGAATAATTTTAAACATATTATGTTGTGTTATATGGGATACAATTTTGTATTCCCCAGTTTCACTGGGAACACTCATTTTTATGAGCCTATTTATATCAGTATGGAAAGTAAACAACACACGACACAATACAAATGGTTTTTGGTGTTTTATGTTCCTGTTTGCATCGTCAACCAGGCTGCTACGGTTCTTGGTCACAATCACAGTATATTGTGTTGAAATCATGTGGTTATAAAAATACCAGTTGGATGACTGAGTAATACTTTCATTAAACTGAATGATTCCCTATCCATCGATACAATTCCCATCTTATCAGTATTTATTAGTACAAAACCACTTTACTTAAGATATACTTACGATGGGAGTGATAGTTAAACGGCAACATTCATGTCTTGTTCGAAAACAACCTGACACGCGATGCTGTCTCCAAATGAATCTAAAGTAAGATAAGACCCACGGCAGGTTTTTGTCCTCGTAATGTCGTGAGCTTGCTCACATAGATTAGTTTTCCTTTTTTATTATTCCGGGTTTATCAAACATTTAGGAGTTACTTATTTTATCTGTGCAACACACTTGCAAATGCTCACGAGCCTCCTGCCTGTTTTAATTTTCTTTGGACACATTCGTAGGCTTGGTTTCTCTGCTGAAGTTTGGCAGTTTTCAACTAAATTATGGAATGAAAGTTTCATCATTTCAATATATAAATATATCTAGTTACAAAGTGGACCAGGCAGACTTTGACTATCAAACTGATTCCAAGCATCCTACGTTAAAATGGGCACCAGTGTGGCCAAAACTCTTGTTCTTGGACGGTCGTTTTTTTTGGAAAATCTACTATAGGGACAGTCTACACCAGAAACCAAATGCAGTACCTCCCGGCCATTCAGCATAGCTTGACATCACCTACATTGTGAAATATCCATCAAACTAAAGCCTAATATATGCAAGGGATATCATCAGTTGATCGCACCTCAAACTATAAATAGAGCAAGTAGTTAACTCTTTATTTTTGAAGCCGCCGTGGATGCTGGTTGTTGAGTATCTGGTTGAGCGACTGTAGCAAGCCTGCTGGTCGCCAAGCTGGTCGTTTTTATCGATGATTGATTCGTTCACCGGTACCCCATTTGGCCCTATTGACGGTATCAGCTGAAGTAACTTATGCACGTTCCAAGCATTTCTCTTCTATTCCACCTTCTTAGAAGTTATCAACCTACTAAGCTTCTTGATGAGCGTCGATGCTATTTCCAACACAAAGGCTGACAGCTGATATGGAGGAACTTTACTCACAACTCGAAGAGAGAGGTGTCCAAACTTCGTGAGGTTTGGAAATAACATTCAACAGCTGCTTGGAGTCAACTGACAATCCTTTTTTACTGTCCTAGAAACCAATGTCCTGCAGAGCCCGGCCATTACCGTTCAGTGAGAGCTAACATTAGGAGTTTTATTCACCGAAAAGGCATCAACAGGTGACTGTCTTGTTTTTATATCTTAAAACGGCTCAAAGTAAAGCGTTCACATTCACCTTGCCTTCGAAAAGCGGAAGGGAATATAGCAGAGAACGCGTGTAATATGTATCAACATAGGCAGTCCAGACCAAGCGACAATCAGTAACCGACGCATGTCACGTATAATTGATGACAATGTGACAGCTTTTGTTGGAGTTTGGGTCGTCCAGGCTAATATTTAACAAAGGACCTTCGATAATTTCGTTAAGTAGTATTGACGATTAGGCTGTAACTGCAGCATTCGTTCGCGCTTGTCAGTGTACAAGACGACCACCTAATTGAACGCCAGAAGCTCTCCATTAACCTAACTTTGCTTCGGAATTGCCGGAAACCTTAACATTATCTGAGTTGCTATCCAGCCATAGCAAGTGACTTAAAGCGTTTTAAATGTCTTTGAAAGTATATGAGCCGCATTCTGTTGGTGTGCAAGCGGGCACAAATAAAAACATCAAATGCTGCTGCACTATGGGGCATTTTTACGTACGTTTTCAGATGAACTACACAGAGGCGACTATCAACGCAAAAACACCACAAAAGTGACCCTTAATTTGGGCGCCTGAGCAAAACGAAAATACTAGGAGAAATGAGAAACCAAACCAAAGCCACACAGGCTTAGTTGTTTTTTGAATCTCTTATTCGAATAAAAACACCGTGTCCAGCCTGCAATTACGAGCAGCTTTTTGTCCGGATTGCTTCCAATTGCGAAAGTTAAAATCTGCGCCTGAGCTTAGTACTGAAATTGGAAAAAAAGACTGAATCGTATCCTGCCGCGCCAAACGTAAAGCTTGTAATTAACGGCAATGGATGTCGAGGAGATCCTACGGAGTGTGGCGGTGCCCCGGCCTTCCCCACGAGGTCTTTTTCATATGTGCTTTTCTGTATGCAGCAACTTAGACACACTGGTTGATGGTATCATGCGATGGCTGAGGTTAAATTAGTTCTTTTTAAGTCCGTGGGCTTAAGCAAAATCACTCGCTGGGAGGCTTAACCTCACCAGGGCTGATGTGAGACAGTTGGCGCAGTCGTTGTAGAAGGAAGTCGTCGCACATTTTCCATCCGTCAACTTGGATTATCCCGAGGTCTATTTCGTTTGGACATTTACCCATTCACGAAACTTGTGCTCGAGACTTTGTGTATTACAGGTGCCTTCCTTCGAATATCTCGTTAGGGTATGAAGGTACGCAAACGGCCGAACTACAGTGAGGCATAATCTCTGCGAGACAGGGACTGATGTAGAAAATCTTGGGTACCTTGCTGGGGTGGCGTTAGGAGAGCTTACGCTGTATAACGAACAGAACCCACGTAGTTCATGAGTCAGTACGCATCTAGACTGCCTTGAGCACGTGCCTCAGCAAGTTTACCTAGGAACATGTCATTCTTGGTGTTGAATAACAGAGTATAGCCTCTACTTTGCAAAATTAAATAACATGACATCTAGTTATGAAGGCGAGAGTTGTTTTGATATAGGATACGTATTGATACCACAAAGCCCGGGTCAAGAGAAGGAGACCTGTTCATACGTGCTTAGTTGCACTCTAGTTGGACAAACGTTTCATTAACCTGAGGCTAGTTGATCACCAATGCGGTCACAAAGATCTAGATTCCAAGTGCTCTTCAATAGAATGAAGTTAGTCCACCGCGTCGTGTGATGCTTTTATGGACGACGTGAGCGGCCGGATTTAATCACTGAAATTTCAGACATGTCCTTAAGGGCGATTTTAAACATTGGTGTAATTTATAAATAATATTGCCGTGAATAAAAAATTTTTCTGCATCAAATACGCTTCGATAACAAAAAACACACTAGAAATTTATACACTTCGAAACAGTATATATAAATCTGACTACGGAACTCTACCATTTTGTTGGAGTGCAAGTGAACATCAGGAGCGGAATGGTACATAGGGAAACATGTATTTTGATATTGTGTTTATGCCTGCTGCAAAGATCAGTTTTCTTCCTGACTACTGATTACGACGATTAACCAGATTGTTATCCACATGTTATTGAACGCAAAAGCAAGGATTTAAAGGAGACAACGTCGGGCCTATCAATTTCACTTACTAAATTATCCATTTTTGGATGTGCTTTTGTGAGGGCTAGGCGAGCTGATTTCAATCGATTTGGCATCCTGGAGAAGATATGATTGTTGGTAGTGTAAGGAGCTTTGTGATTTTTGTGGAGATTTCGTCCTGTAAGTGAAACCAATTCTATGCTGAAAAGCCGAGAAGCACTGTACAGTTGTTTCATCCTTATTGGGAATCATCAGCAGTGCGCATCTCACGAAACTCCGAGGAGTCTCGAACCCGCGACCCCCGGCTAGTAGTTTGAATACCTAACCGTTCGGCCACGAGTGGCTGATCAGCAGTGTGATTAACTCGCAATTAGACAGGATATAGCGCCGCTCATCATTCATTCACGGGATACACATCACGCGGTCACACATGTTGACTGGCTCCTCGAGCAACAACTTCTCAGATAGAAGTTTCACTCATCGGGTGAAGTTTATTCTTCCACTTCACTTACAGGACGAAATCTCCAAGAAGATATGATATATGCTTTTGATCTGGTTTGTGTAATCTTAGATAAATGATGAGACCTGGCATGTTCCAACCACTAAACTCTGACTGGACAGAAAAAGCTGCCTTGTGTGGCTTATTGAATTTACGTACAGAGGTAAAAAAAACTCCAAATAATTGAATGTTAGCGATGCCGGCATGACAAAGGCTGCAAGAAAGTGAAAGAAATCGGTATATTTACACCTGACCAACGAAGCGAGTACAAATAATACTGTCCAAAACCATAATAAATCAGGGCCATCTCTTCTAGAGTTGCTTGGGATGATCTCTCCAAATCCATTTTGCTTTTGTCAGTGACATCCGTGAAAAATCCAAGTTGCGGTGTCGTCGTATTAAGAAAGTTTGAGTATGTCACTTATATATGTATGACTGTCATTTATATCGCTGAAGAAAATCGTCTTCTGTTCAATGGAACCTTTATAGTAAAACAGGTTGTCTATCATTGGCTGTAGTAATTTCAATGAACAGAGTAAAAAAATGCCCAAAAACATCTGTCTACCATGAAGTGCAACAATGGTACGGCTGAATGCATAACCTGCTGCAATTGTGACTAGAATGACATCAGAGTCTAAATGGCCTGGAACGTTATGGATGGTTTTCCGGAGAGCTTGAATCCTACATAGTCCGACTAATACAATTACGTTTCATAATCCGGCATGCAGCGTTCAACTGGAGTCTTTACTCAAGGAGCTAGTCAAATGATCAAGATATGTGAATTAAATTAGCGGAGGCTGAATTGCGCTCACTGCTGTCACCAAATAGCCGTTCTGGGTCAAACGGTCCAATCATCCATTATTTTTCATTGTTGTTGTTTTCCAATAAGGATTAGGCATCTAAACATTGCCATTAAGTTTTCCGACATAGATTGACTTTACTTGAAAAAACTGAATTTTGATTGAAACATTTGCGCACCTAGAACTATCAGCAAATGTTATTGTGAAAATTGAACTAAGATTTTATTTTGTTATTGGGTTCACGTATGAAATTACGAGTGATTCTAATAAACGCATTGCGGGCTTCACTACTTGGAAATGATGTGGGTTTGTAGTTCGTATGAATTATGACATAATACTGGTCAGACAAGCACACGTATTATGGCCTGTCTATTGAACAGTGTTAGCAGAGATAAAGCAGCAGACATTGTGAGATGACTGTTAAAAGCCCCGATTCACCATGCATCTCATCCGGATCGAGGGTATTGGTCAAAATATACCACACCTCAGCAAATATTCTAGCGTATACTGAATACTGGAAAGCAAGCTTAGTTGGCGAATGTATGTTTAAAAACGAACCCAACGCGTGCTTCATTGTCTGATTTCGAAATTTATTCTTTTGTTAAAAGTGACACCGAGCTTTTATGAAAAAGTCCAGATAGAAAATGTTGACCAAACTGCTTTTGTCTTGAGAGCTTACTTAAAAATATTCCAATTTGACCATGTGTAAAGAAGCAGTCGGCAGTGGTTGTTAAGATCAATATATTTATAATTTTATTGAATTATATTTACGGGGAAATAATTTTTCACTTAATACTAATGCGGTACATGCTGCGCGACAAGCATTGTAGGCAATCTTTCGACCATCATTTTCAAAACGTAAAGCGGGTGAGAAAATATTACGTTGCCCGCTGTGGAACAAAGAATCTCTCGGGAGAGCTGAAATATCTCACAGATTAAACTGACCGTATCTAGACTCAACTCAGGTTTACAAACACTTGCTTTTGGTGAAGTACACATTAGATGTCCGATTTGGCTCAGACAACCATGCAACAACAGTTCAACGGGCCAAATTTCCATGATTCAAGTCTCACCTGACAGTTTATTCCAAGCTTATGGTACAAAAACCAGAATAAGAAGCTGTCGTTACTAAAAAAATGTGCCTGTTTCTGTGTAAAAATTGCCATAAAACTTTCTACAGCAGAAGAACTAATTTTTACACGCACAGCCGTAGCGAAATGTGAGAGGCTTAGATGGATGATTTTCAAATGCAGAACGACATACGATACTACAAAGTCACGAATGCAGATATTCATCTATATACACTTGTGAATCAATTACGTTGGTTCTCGTAAAACGAAAATATTATGACTATTTTCCGGTATCAAACATATTTGTGTACTGTCAAAATTTTATCCTGTTAATCTTGTACTAATAGCAGTTGTTTTACTGCATACTAGTATATAATAAAATGATGAACGCCTATTCACCATTGACATTACATCTCGATGCTCAGCCCCAGCTTCCATTGGGCCTAATCTACTTCGAATCTTTGTTCCCTTGGATGTCTTTTGGTGCAAAACCTTGAAACACCAAATAATTCGAAAGTATTCAAAAGTTAACATCTCTAGTAAACGTTAATATATTCGCTGATATTGTGGGACTAACAGGGAATCAAGTTCAAGTACTGTCATGAAGTTACTGATGCCAGATTCCTGCTGATTTATTGTTCCGACTTATCAGTTTTACATATTTCGAAACCAAGCCTCATAATTCAAAGGAAGGCTTAGTTATTCTCTTTGTCAACTGTTAAGTTTTGTGTACACGTGGACGCAAATACTCTCGTTCTAACTCAGTGAGATTGTGGGCCCTTCTTTCAGGTAAAATTTGGGACAAAACATAAGCGTCTCTCAATGGCGAGATTACCACTGCGACCTAGGTGCATTCTCAAAAAAACTTAAATGGCTCACACTCAACCAGGCGATTTGGTGAGAATAGCCTGATAATCCAGCCTGACCTTAAATTTCTTTAGTCATCAAGTGACAACGAGCTTGAATTTCATATGCATTTTTCTGTGATTGAAATAACCTTATTGTCGTTTTCAGTGTTTTAAAAGAATTTTGCTTTGCTGCGACTCTCGATGGACACATGTGATCAGTTGATTCTACGATCAAACAGTTTGCAAGTTAGGATTAGTGGACACCTCCGGCATGAATGATTTCACCATGAGTCCTCGCAATTTAGGCCTCAATTAGGAATCAAAACTTTAACTCAAGAAGAAATCGCCCTTGGTGGGACTTATGCACGAGGGAGTCACTAATTCGGGTTAAAAAGCTCCACTTTGAACTGTCGTTTATTTTTTTGTGGCGAAACGGGGACGTTTACGTGCCTTGAGCTGTACATTAGACGACGCTGCCTAATAATGTAAGGGTTATGATTGAAATAAATCCACATTCTCCAGAGTGTATATTGCCATGGAGAATATCGCCTGGCTAGCTTTTAGTGTAGAAAGGTAACAGTCCTCCACATGGAATACACACACGGGAATATTTTGAGCGGTAAAAATGATGTTTAAGAAATTGAGAAGTGACAGAAACATTCGAGCATCAGTTACGGTTCAAACGACATTCTGTGATACACTACTGCATGCTGGTTTTTGGTTAATGGATTACCCCTACTCATCCGGTTTGTCATTGACGAAAAGAGTGATAGCAGACAGCAGTTAATAATTATATTCGTGAACCCGCGTAAAGGAGTTTGAAGAACGCTGTTCTTTTTCCAGTGGTTTCTCGCTCCATTGTGTGAGATTCACTTCATCTTTACACACTTATACTCTTCGGCGTGTTTATCTCTGGAACAACGCCAAACCAAATATTCCGCTTTCAGTGTATGGCCATCAATTGACGTATTATTATATTCTGTCTTCTAGACCGACTTTCCAAACTTCACCGGGATATTCTCCCTCATCAAACATCATAATCGGTAAGTCATCTGCAAATCACGTCCACTGCATAAATATATGTATATACGTTTTTCTCCAAATTGTAATTGATATCTTCCAGGTTTTCCGATCACACTAACGGGCAACGTCTAGAAGTATAGAGAATTCTTCCAACTACGCTAGAATTTATATGCCAAAAATAAAATAAGTCGTATTTTGGGTTCTTAAAATTCGGACTTTTATAAACATTTATACTGATGTTATTCTTCTATACAAATTGTCCCATAATGCAGGCGGAGGAAGATGGCTTGCAGAATTAACCACACCGTCAGCTACTGCCAGTGGCATGATTTAGTTACCGCTATTGTCTAGGGACCGCTTTTATCCTTAATGTGAAGTGGGAACCGAATAATGGAGCGCATACCATGTTATTGGACAGCCCAGACACTAGGCGACAGCAATGTCCACATACCGTGCCGAAACTAGGTGTGGTTTTGTTCAGTTTTCTGGAGGTGAGTGATTTTGGCATAAGATTTGCACTACAAAAAACGTTCACGAGTGCTTAACTGATTTATAGTAATGGAAGAATCTTCACAAAATTGGTAACAATATAAATGTAAGTGTACATCTTTAACTAGGAGTTCTTAATTGTTTCAGTAATGCAATGGTAGACGAAGAATATATTTTATTTAGGTATTATATTATAAAATATTATATTATAATTTTTTTACGGATCTGATATATTACGTGACGAGGAATGGGAGTTTGAACGAAAGCTCACCATTTCGCTCAAGATTACGTTGATTGTTACTGTTATAGCTTTGTTAAGAAAGAGGAATGAATTCTTAAAAGAAGTCATGCTTTTTGTCGAAGTGCATCCAAAGATGCAAACGGGGCTCCATTCGAGCAAGTGAATCCCTTTTTGTGTTCTCCACAGAAGCGTGCGGCAACGTATGCAACTCAAAATGTGTGGCAAACGGAAAAGATCTAAATCAGATTTTGGGATACTTGAAAGTGAGTAAAGGGATTTTTCCCAACTGTATGGTATGAGTGTCTGGAGTTGTGTAAAAAATCATTATCAGATATGGGATTGACCGATTGGTTATGTGATCCCACCTGAAAAAATCAAGTTTAAACCCTCTAGAAAGTACTTTGGTTCGGGATAATCAATCATGCGTTAACACTGCTTTGCAGTTTCATAATTGTGGAGTTCAAAATGTCTGCCCAGAAAATCCACCGATTTGGGTAGCATGTTCGAATTGTCTAAGGCTGAACATTTGCTTACTGTTGCCTCATTCGGTTGACTTGACTGGAGTTGTTTGACAGAGCTCAAGAGGTCAATTCCTGTGACCATGTAAATCGAGGATACTCGTTCAGACAGTCATGGTAAAACAAGTCTACTTAAAGGATGGACTTTTCTTTTTTCGCTCCCCAAAGCTACACAAGCGGTACAAGAGGATCATACACTTAGGGCAACGCAATTGCTATGCGCTGACATAGTTAACATGTATGACAATTGAAGATAGTCAGGTTGAGGTAGATGGATGTTCAGAAGTGAAATTTGTAACAGCAAATTCAAGGGAATTGTCGTAGATGAAAAACGCCGATGAAACTGTCAAGAGGCGAGAATTCCTCGATGATATTCGATGATGAATAAGCAAGTGATTTTCCCTAGGATGAAAAAATCATCTACTCTGTTTTAATAACCTCGTATGGATTTACAAACTTCTAGGCGGAATCAGGACAGGTATGGCATTTTTCGGATAATAAACAGTAACAAAAACAAGTATTGATATGGTATTTTGGGACACTTGTCATCTTGTTGCACATCATGAAACATCGCTTCAAACTGTGCGGTATTCTTGGAACTGACTGTTTATCGTTATGTAGGTTTTTTTAATTTTCAGTTCACCCCATTCAGGGACCAAAGCTTCAGACCCACTTTACTGATAACCCTAGCAATCAAATTACCAACCCACATACTGCATTGGGGTTTTGGCTGTCGTTGATTCGACCGACAGTTTATATTTTTAGAAAGCTAAATATATTTCAGCTGTAATATGTTCTATAGCTAGGATTTACAGTTTGGACGCCAAATATCAGTGAGAACGGCAAGTAAAATATTTGCCCTGGTTTTGGCAACCTTCGGAATGGCAAACAGGCGACAGCAAACAAAGAACGACACCAAACCGTTTCATGTAGTTATGATTTTGTGGCCGTTTTGCACTTCAAGGGGCAAGTAAAATTCACTAAAACGGAAGAACAGTGATATTTATTGAGCTCCCGATTTGAATAGGAAGAAAATTTGTGATTTAAATACATCAACTAATATTTGGATAATATTAGGAACGATAACCTGCGCAGCTTTTGGACTTCTTATAACGTTTGCTTTTGTGAGGTAAAATTACGACACTCTCCTGTGTGCACGGTTCTAATGTTCTACAGACTGATCGTTAATCAGGTAACTAAACACTTCGTTCAGTTCATCCTGTTTGAAGTCCTACTTCAATGCAAACATGCCATACAGACTGAAATTACGCGCACACTTTTTAAATGATCGTACATGCAGAGCAGAAAATCCAAGTATAAGATCCTTCGTGATGCAGAAATGTTACTGCCATCAAAATGCAATTAAAAAGCGAATGTTTACCTTTACAGCAAAAACGTCTGTCGTACAGTGGATCCCACACTAATTTGCATATTCAGTAAGCTAATGACATTTGATTTCCAAGTGACTGCCATTCCTGACATGTTGTGTGGTTTATTTGTTGGCAACATCTTGATATCATTGCATCAAAACGGTACTTGCATTTTTCTTAGAACCTCTCCACCATCGTTTTAGGTCTCGTACTAAAGGAAGAAACAACATATACCATTCTCAAACCTAGGGTAATTAACAAAGCATGATTTGTCATCAACTTCCGCAGAAATAAAAGAAATGAGTCAATACGTTTATGCCTGAAATAGACCTATTCCAGTTCCACATCCGAATATTTATGTGTCGGAACTTAAAGGGGAGAAAGTCTCTCAGGAGTCGTCTCCCCGCAATGCACAGTAAGACATTTGAAACACCGTGAACGGATACAAAAAGTAATCTTTTCCTTAGATAAACCATCTAAATTCATGCCCGGAGGTTGCTTTTCTTCGGTAGCGCACTACTCGTAGAAGTGTCTACATAAAAATTTGCTATCTCAGTATGTTGCATAAAAATACAATCGTTTCATGAATTTGATATTTTAGAATTCGCTTGTTTATTGTCTGTCCTTCCAACGGTGTGTCTAAAGATGATGTATACGTGCTGGTGCAAAGTTGAATTTTAAGAGGCAGATAATACTTTTTCAGAGTTGGCAACATCCTGCGTTGACTCAGATCCACCGAAGCAAATTCCATCACCGGGATCATATGCCAACTTTTATTGGTAGTATTCATACTACCCTCAAAGCAAAAACATTAAATTCCTCCATTCAGTAATTTATCTGCTTGGGTCACCTCCATGGTCTGTTCTTTAGTGAGCTTCATATGATCAGCAAGTCAGTGTAGATTGGTAGTATATTTCATTTCCACATACCGCCAATGTATAAAACAATATTGTTTTCTAAGGGAAACATCTCGCAAATTCCACCAACCATTGAACGCAGAGGGCTTTGCTGAAAAGAATGCTGCATTTTTCGGTAGGACTTCAGTCCATTTTACCCTCCAAAAAACTAATTTTTCAACATTTGAGACCTAAATGGTGTATGGAGATCAGTTTAATCCAAACATAGAGAATGAATATTTTTATCCGGAATCCCAAGCCAAACCACGTACAATTGTTACAATTTCTCTTCCTAACGTGAATGAATTCATCTTTTAGTTTTTTTGCCTCACACAGCTGTTTCTTCTGTCTGTCTTGCACGATTCCTTTCTGAAGCAGACCAGGCGTGAAGCGCTTACAAAAGGATTTCTAAAGATCGTTTTGACGTGTGATTTTCAAGTAAGTTTTAGTTCTTCATTTAAATTTGTATTATACCAGACTTTAGTGCTGGATCAAAAGTGGACGATGAACCATGCATCACCCGCAAGTTCACGTGACAAATGCTTTTATCCGACTACTTTGATACCTCATGATCAATAAATATATGACATACAATAATTTTGATTGGCTCACCGAATACATGCAATTGTGGGGCTGTCTATGAAACTAATCACTCAATAGCGAGGCATTCATGTCTTCATGGACATGCCAACGTTATAGATAAAGGTCGCGCGCCCATTTTTACCACTAAAATTTAACCATTTCGTAAAACAATGCGACTTAAAGCAGATAATTTTGTTAAGAATGGCGCAGATTGATTTGGTTAATTTTGGTTGAAATTTTTCCCCATCCGCGGAGCAGATTTATGCTGAAATGCCGTCAAAAACGATTGATCTGTTTTATTTTAACTGGGAATTATTATTATTGCGCATCCTACGAAATTAAGAGTTTCAGAGCACCGGCCTTTCGACAACTGAGAGCTGATCATATTGCTTTCAGTCGCTCTTGCTCAGACATAGAACTGTCCAGTCAACTTCTGAAAGATAACAGCTGCAGAACTCTTTGAGTTTTGTTGAACGTTCGTTGCTGATAAATCCCTACGTTCAAAAAATTGCTATGTGGTGCTTTTCAGCCTTCCAGCCTGGTTCTGATTCACTGGTAGAAGGCGTTTACAATTTAAATATTTTATAGGTTAAACGATGGTCAGCTTAAATCTGACTAAAAGTATACCTTTTGGGGAGTTTCGTACTACGCCTAGAAGCGCGAAACAAAATGCCAAAGACAAACAAATACCAAAAGAACAAATTTTATAGCCACCATGAAAGGGCGTTGGATGAATGGATTCCGACTGGCCCGCCAGTAATAAAAAACGGAAAGTGTAAAGCATGCTTTATTTCGGTTGCTCAACCTAATCACTCTCAATCAATGAGACCGTTAGATTTTGCATTTGATAAACAGCTTTCCGTCACAAGTCACCCAGTAGACTTGGCCTCAGCGTTCGTCATACAGTTCTCTCAACTAAGCCCCCCGCAGTTAAAATACACAGCCTCCAAATCTAATTGAAATTAACAAGCATGCAGTTGCTTTTTACCATCCGATCAGTCGGTCACGATGTGATTAACCTAACATTTCGGCTACAATGAAAATTTTGTCTTTCTTGTTTTTGGTAATTTGATACCCATCAACCAAAGGAAAATGCGTGCATACATCAGTTTCTTTCTTATAACAGTGCTTTATAACCTTCTGATTTGATGAAATCTGTTTGGGTATTCAAAACAAATACACTTGATTTGCCAGTGGTAATAGTAATTTGTTAATGATTTTCAAAATGAGATAAGTTAGGGCCGTCCTGGAAGACGTTATGGTGATTCACGATGTGACATCTCTAACTCAGTTGTCCACTCATTTCATATTAACACGACATGATATCACTAAAGTCCCACAGATTTAGCTTATTTGTTCGCCGTTATCACAAACTAACATCACATCACTTGAAGATGCAACTTATCAGTAACCTATGTAACCGATCAACATTTTGTTCCTTCCTAGAGTAAAAAATTTCTTTGAAGACTTTCTACACTTGTTGCGCTATAAAAGCATAAAACTCTAGCATCAGTACATTCGTCTGAGCAAACTTACAAAGTATAAGTTGCGCTAACATAACCTAATGTCACCTTTATTGTGTGGAGGCGTTTGGCGATTGCCATGGAAGTTGAACACAATAAGTTTGTATGCAAAAAGGGATAAAAAATATTGACCGCAATTCTTTAAGGAATATTGTGCATGGGTTTTACATTAGAACTATCGCCCTCGAGAGTGAGACTCTTCACCAGTCCATCCCATTTGAGTTTCACCTGAGGAGGAATTTTCACAAAAAATTCGGGGCTGCAGCTCAACGTCGCTAGAAATATTGCCACATACATTCAAGCAGTTCAACCAACATGCAATTTCTGTACAAACCTTGGTAGAATTGTCTGCCCGGTGTGAAAAAATTCCGCTGTATTGGAAGAAACAAGAAAACTGCAATGTATTTTTTGACCGATGATGAGTTAGCAACTGTGGAAATAGTGTCTCTTGTACCAAAATAAGCTCAGAATTTTTTATTTCTCAGTCAACTCACAGGTATCCTATCAGTTTACGTTTTTGTTTCTATCTGCGCCTGATACATACTTGAGTTGTCGTTTGATTGGAGTGTGGTCTACTGCGGTGCAGACTTTATAATTTATAATTCATAATTAAGGTGCTGGAATTTCAAACAAATTAAGTCATCTAGACGGCTTTGTTTCATTGGGTATTGTGCGTGATACAGATGTTTTCGTAAACTTGCAATATTTTAGTTACTTTAACTAAACGGTTTTTATTCCTCTATTCGCGGAATACTCCCACAATTTTCACACAAAGTGGACACGGTAGGCATCAACCCTTGAATCGCATTAAGTGGGCATATTCCTATATCGTCTGTATGTAAAGCAAGTTCAAATCTACCTCCAAGTGTCCAGGTGATAAAAGAAGTCCTGAAACGTCAAGGCGTCGAAGACACTCCCAAAGATTTTGTGAATGTAATGCGCTGTCTGCAGCATTTCTAAACGTACAAGATTGTAGCCAAAAGGTGTGCTTACAAAGTACAATGTACGCTAATTTGGTTTTATCAGCAAATGACATCTCGTAAAAGCTCATTCAAAGTGCAAAACCGCGAGAAAAGGTTTTAAAAACGTATGCAGTTGCATGCCGGAATAATTTACTCTTATCTTGTACTTGTCGTGGCAAGTTAATGCACGAACACGCCTAAAATCTGGAAAATAATTTTGGTGGGCAAACACAGCTAAACTTCTAAAAAATACACTCACTTCATTATTTGGTGGCAAACCATACCATGCCAAACCCAGTAAGTCCCTGGAATCTATTGGGACTCAGACTAATAAGTAAATTATTTCCTACACTCCAACAGAAACCTTATAAAACACTTCCCATCCTTCAGTTACGTGAGACTTGTAAATTCATTAACAGTGTGATAATCTTTGACAAATACTCTCATTTGCACACAAGTGTTTTTAAAGAAAGACCCAGATAAATCCGCTTGAGTTGCTCTTTTTTGATGCTTTATTGTGAGAACGCCGAATAGCTCGTGCAAATCATCTGGAATCGGCGTGATTTTGAATGCAAAAGTGTGTAAAACCCGCGATCATGTCACAGATAGACCCAGGGCGTGCCAGGTGTAAATTAGTTAGTAGTGGTGCGCGTAGTAATTCACATCCGGCCAATCGTAAATTTTCACAACTGGGTCTGTGGAAAGCATAGACAGGTATATACAGGTTAGCATGGATGACGCGTTGACTTCTGTTTCATTCTATAATATATGTGGTTTCGGGCTCCCCACAAAATCCGTAAGTCATAGATTTTAGGTAATCCAGTGGTTTAATTTGGCTTTGTCATCTGACACGTATATGCATAATTTCTGGTTTACTGATAGCGGGCATTATGCGTTACCTGATTTTTAAGTCGACTGGACGCTTTTTCTTGCTCGTAATGCCGAGGAGATCTATTTGATACATCACCAAAGATTTAGCCATTTTATGGGCTTATTAGTTAGGGGCAGTCACTGAGTTTCCAGCACTCTTATTTCGCACTTTATCATCAGACTGTACGTAAGTGTAAGTAGGCTTATAAATTTGATGATGATATGCACGCTTATAAGGAAAAATGGTGCTCAGTGGAACTCTAGCGGCACATGCCCACTTGCTCTTGATAAGATAATAGGTTCTGTTAATGATTTTTGAAAAAAACTTCTGAAAAGAAATTTTTTTGGTTCTTGGACCCACTTTAATGCGGCAAACGTTTGACCTCTCACTCAAGTAATGCTAACTCTGAAGTAAAAACTACTTCATAAGCTAGATTTATTTGCCCCCTTTTAGAGGCTTTACTTCGGAGGAATGCATCCTGGCTCCTTTCCGTATGTTACACTCTAAGAAAAAGTATCCTAGAAAGGTAAATATGCTAATTAAAGCAGTTGATTGAACAGGAACTTTTCTTCTCCGTATTTGAATAGTTAATAGCTGGGATTGGCCTCTTAACACTAATTGCCAATTTTCTAGAAGATTATTTTGTGCAGCATGCAAAATTAGCTTGATCAAGTGCTGAATAAGATTGAGATTTCTGGGGGAACATTCTACATCTTACTGGAATAAGCCGAGCAACAAAGTTAACCAACTTTACCAACACTCAAACAGGTATTGAACCAACTAAAACAAATTTTGCACCACGCAAAACTGAAAATCTAGAGTTGAATTCGTGAAGTTGTTTCCCGAATGCTTGCACTGTAGAATGATTTCTATACAAAATGATCTACTGTTATAAAAGGTGGTTGGTACTTTCTAAAACTTCCTCATCCGATGGGCAGTTAAATACGGAAAAAAGGAGAGAAAATGCATCTCATGGATTCATACACTGAAACGTAAGTGAAACCCTTATACCGCGGCCTATGAGCTAACCAAACAATGAATGCGTCTGTGTAGTTTGGACCAGGTGGTTTCTTGACATCACTGACTGGGTTGAAAGACATCTCGACTGCTCTATAGAAGAGTTGTTGTCAAAACACAACAATATTTAAAGTAAAATTGAAAAATTCCAGTGCCATCTTATATCAGTTACCGACTGCGCGAACTTTTTCTCTCAAATTCTACATAGGAGGATCGGATTTGTATCCATTCTTTGACGGCAGTTTTAAGCGTTGTGTATGGTTCTCAAATGTCATCTCCTCAACAACGTTTCTTTTATAGATTACATGCCGTTAGAAACCGATTTCCTTACCAACTTTCACGGAAGTAAAAACCCTGATTTTTACACCACCTTCCTAACTATCTCTCGCCACATCAGCCTCACACAATGAGGACTTATTCACTACCTATCTACGGCTAGGTTATCTAAGTTGTGCTAGATGAAACTCGCCATCATTCGCACATTTCATCCATTATAGTATTTCCCCCAAACGATGGGATCTTTACTCGTTGTTTCCTGAAACACTGAAACAAAGCAATCGCCTCACAGAAATGAAGACTGTAAACAGTGTTTTACCCTGCGCTAGCGCGCAAATAATTGGGAACCCAATACAATATATGATGTTTAACAACTTCACGTTGTTTGAGAACAAAATATTTGATCAGGAGTGTTTTAAGTTAGATTTCAGTGTATGGAATTGGCGACATAGGCCTGAGTTACAGAGGAGCATACCATGTGTTTTCCATCGCATACAAAATTTCGACAGTAGCACTTTGAACGAAAATAACAGTTAAATGCATTTGGCAGAGCTACCTTGCAGAGACGACTGACTAACTAGCATTGTAAATAAAGATCGTGGTCACCTGTGATTATCAGACTCGGTGGTTTGATATTCTGCTAATTTTACAGTAAACATGTATCACATTGGTGCCCTTTGGAAATACAATCGAGGATCAATTAACCGGATCTTCTTGACTGGAAACCAAAATGTATTTCTTACGAGCTAAGATTATTGGCCGTTCCCTGATATATGACAGGTTATCCGCCTACTTATTATCCACAGTACTGGACAGAAAATATCAGACTTAATGACAACAGCCAGCGTTTTTTATATCAACTGCAGACATAAACATTTAAAGACAAATGGAACAGGGTATAGTTTCTTAACGCTTCAGTGATTAGGGATGTGTGGCACTTGTTGATTTCGTTGTTGTCTTCTGAAACAATTAGGGAAAAGTTCGACTTGTGAGTTCTCGCCACCTGAGTAAATTTATCGGTAAGTATTGGTAAAATAGTTTTCAAGCGTTGATTTGTTTGCATTATCAAAATATGGTTCTTTAACAGGCAACCACCCACAATTTGTAGGGAAGTAGCTTTTATATCGTAAACTTACAACTAAATTCAATAATATTGGGAAATCGAGATCGATTAAAATAAATATATGGTGACTATCAATAAATATCGTACATCGATGAAGTAAGGGGTGACTTTCCGCCGGATCTAATAAAACGTACATAACACATGGTTCTTAATGTCGTGACCCCAAAATGGGCTGCTGCGTTTTTATGATAAGGAAACCTGTCTAACCATTATCTGAGCCGACTCAGGGCCCCGATGTTGATACACTTGTGGTCGAAAACCTGATGCACCAAGCTTTCAACACATTTGATCTAATATGCAAGTTGTTCCTGGATGGCTGCAGTGACGAACGATGACATTCAGTGCGCTGTTTTACTTATCTCCAGTTTACTTTTGCCAGCATATTTCTAGGCTTACTTGCGTACTTATGATGTCCCCCAGGCGAACGGATCAACACCCAAGCAACGCAGCCGAGCTACCTAAATTCCACAGTGTTGCCCACTTAAACCTCTTTTTGAACTGAGCTTTTATGACATCAGTGAAGAATATACTTTTTCAAATGTGGAACACAAATAACATGAATGGCGTTGTTATCATCTGAGTTGGAAGCTAGTAGATTTTAACTGTTGATTCCAAGGGGTTGAAGCCAGTGATTACATACCATACCCTATTTTTCTATTGTAGTACAGGTATGTCATGCTTCAAATCATGGTAAACATACACGAAAAACATATGGACTGTTGTAAAACCGCTTCTCGCACTAATTAATAGAAGAATTTGAACTTTCCCCAATGGACTTTTAGACACAAGTCCGGATACGAATATTTGGTCCTTAAAGGTCGTTCAGAAACACGAATAGCCTGATCTATTCACCCCAATTTTCTTGCATTACTCTCAGTTTACCACCAGTGTAATTTGAACCTAACGGTCACTTCCGAATGCCATTTGACTTGGCCGAGTACGAACGGAAGATGAGATTTCTTCAGACCCTCGAAATATGCTATTCTATTCCCACCATCAAGCTATCCCCTTACTTGTACCCACAATCTTCCGACTGTACCTAGCAAATTTGATGTGCAACTCTAATCCCTCATGAACTTTTGACCCTTCAGCTGTCGAAATAATTTTGGTGAACTTTTCCAACGGTTGCGTCAGCACTTGTGCAGAAAAATATATCGCTAATGTACACACATTTGCCGTTGTCTCCAAAAGTGCATCTCCTATGGTGATTCACAAACCTTCTTGGCTTTTAATATTTGCCCGTTCATTAGTTTAAAAATCCAACCAGATAATATAATGACGGACCCGCGCACTTATTGGCAAAACTAAGTGCCGTGGGCTCTCGAACTTGATTTTCCCTTTGATACTCGGAAGCGGTAAGCCTACGCGTGACCCGAATTTTGGTATCAGGCACGCGTATAATAATGACTTCTATTTGTGATGGTATTTCGACAACCCGATCGTTTTCACAGTTGCAATTTCACTGTGAATCAGTTCCGGTCTTACAGTTTCCTGGCTCAACGGAACAAAGCACATTCGTCTCGCCTTCCTGACCACTACTATCTAATGGATTTAGTCATAATGGCCGAATTAGGGGTGAAGTAGCTGAACAAGCTTTGTTCGGTCTGCGGTTCTTTGAAGACCGTCCCAATAACTGCGCAGAGGCAAGCTTTATCTGAACGTGACGACGTTCATTCGCATCAAGGTTGTTAAGCTTGCTTTCCAGTGACTACCGGTAGGCGTTATACAAACTATGCTGTTGATCGCTGTCCCACATTCCCATTGTCTTGTTGCAAAGTAAGTCATAGAAGCATTACCTGGGGCATTCGGTAAAACTTGACAAATGATGGTCCTTCAAATGATTTACCCACTCAGTGCGTATACTTTTGATCACTTGTTTCAATAATCCCTACCTGGCATTCACCTTGCCGAAAAAGCCGGCCAGTCCGACAGTGGTATATTCGCATATGCGTATATATTTTGCGGCAGGAAATAACCCCTGAGGCAAAGGGGTCTCGTACACTTATAATTTGAAGTGTGATGTGTAAATGGTTGTCTCATCATTATACTGGTATCCCACAGGTGGCGGGAAGACTGTCATACCTTAATAGGTGTCCTTTCCTCAAGGTCATGATAATAAGCACTCGTGTGCAAATTACATCGAGAGCATTCCAGGTCACTTTGATTTGCACAACTCGACCCGTCACTATCATTCCAAGAAATTCAAAGCTCATAATAATCTGCTAAGTTTAGTTGCCCATCTCGAACATGTAACTGAAGAAAACTACTCCATAATTTTTACCTTTTTAGGTTCGTTTTGCCCTTAATATAACGGAGAACAATTCAACAAGAAGCATCATGTTTGATTATAAGTAGGCCATATTTCGGCAGATATTTTTTGGGTTAAAAAGAGCATAAAATGGACAACTATCATATTCGAATGAGATCCCTCTCCAAGTGATTGATCAACTCAGCACACAGTAGAGTAGGCTGATGTGTCACTGAATAAAATTTAACCGCTAACTTGTATCCAAAACGTTGCGGAATTATTCTTGAAATAATTGTTTATTCCACTGATACTTACCGGCTTAGTACACAAACCTATTGAAGTCCCAAGCGTAAAAGTGATGAGGACAACTAGGAGTCACCATTATTTACCGCACAAAAAAAACATATAATGCTATTAATTGTTCTTACGCGCTTGTCATAAGTTCAGCAGGTTGGATATCCCTTTAGCTTGCACAGCAACTGTGGGAGTAAACTACAGGATACTAAATCAAA